>NW_026044083.1:0-84000 GCF_937001465.1 Orcinus orca | reverse complement strand
CGTGAGACCGTGAGAGGGGGCAAAGACAGGCGTACCAGCGAGCTCTTCATGGTGCACGCTGACGCATCACCCTTCAAGCTCACGTTCATTTCATGGAGAGAACACGAGGCCTTGATGCGCTTTCCTGTGGTACGTAAACTTTGGTCGCGTCCCCTGGTGGGCACATCGGCTTAGGACTGCCCTGTCCCAAAGGCTCCAGGTGTGGAGCCCGACTGTTGGAGCTCAGCCTCACGTGGCTTTTTCACGGACGAGACCGGCTCCCAATGGGACCGTTCACGAGCTGGGGACCGTGCTGGCTGTTAGGAGTCGGCACACCAAGAGCCCTCCGAGGGAGAGGAGCTGCTGACGTTTGCCAGCACAGTCTCCAATTCCCAACTGCAACCATTCCCTGTAAGAGGCTCCCAAAAGCTTCGATGCAGTTTCTCAGTTAGATATAAATGGAGGCCAGTCACTTGGCAGACTCCCCCAACGCCCGGCCTCCCAGGCTGCGATACAGACACGCCGACTGCTTCAGCCAACAGGGACAGCTTGGAGTAAAAGTGAGACTCCTACGTGTCAAAGAACTTGCGTGACGCTGGCCAGAAGCTCAAACATTTAGGGCAGGGCATCAGGGCACTTCGCCGCACGTGGAGCAAGTTTGTTCTCATCTCGCCTCTGAATGCCGAGTTTAACCAGCTAGGAAGCAAACTTCGGGAAAGGTACTCCGGGTGCCGCCGATTCAAAATTCTTTCACCAGACAGCCCAAATCATGTACGCCTCTTTGTATTTTCCATGGGCAGGACAAAATGGTGTCAACCCGCACGCCTCCAACTGGGGGTGGGTTGGGGTGGGGTAGGGTGGGGTGGGGTGGTGTGGGGGTGGGGGTTGGGCGACGTACACTTTCTCCATGGGAAAAAGGCCCACGCCTTCAGTGTGAAAAGCCTCTACGACTCTCTGCTTTCGCAGCCCAGGCATAGCCTCAGCTCTGAAAAGCTTCCAGAGCAGGAAGGTGAGAAAACCTTTGAACCACCCAGCAGGTGCAGCACAGAACAAGGGCTTCTCTCTTGGCCTTGAGAACACCCACTGCCCAGTGCTCCTTTGTGTACACACGTGGTGGAGGAAGGGTGCTGGATTCGGCTCCGTGAGAAATTCTCCGGGCCACGTAGTGTGAACGCAAGTAGGTGAACCCTACATCTCATGCCAGTCTCCTGTGCAAGTTGGACAAGGCGAACTCCCTGCTTGAATCCCGGGGTGGGTTAATTACCCTCCGGGGAAGGATCGTTGCTTGGGAGCCCGGGGCTGGTATCGAGGTGACTGTTCTGTGCATCCACTTCGAAGCTGTTCTCTCTCCGCGGGTTCTCTCCGCCTGCTGCAGCCAAAAGGGACAGCTTAGGGTAAAGATAAAAACCCAGGGTGTAAACGTTCTTGCCTAGCCCTCGCCCCAAGCACAAGCGTATATGCCTCTGGTCAAAGGCTTTTGCCACAAGCTGAACACGTTTGGTCTCATCTAAGCCTCTGAAGCCCGAGTTTACACAGCTACGAATCAAACTTCAGGAAAGATGCTCAGGGTGATGCGGACTGCCAAGCTTTTCACCAGGCAGCCCAGATCGAGTACAAACACTTGTGTTTTAAACGAGCAGAGGAAATGGTGTCAAGAGCACGCCTCCATCTCCCGGGCGACGTACACGTTCTCTCCATGAGACGCAAGCCCTTCATCCAGTGTGAAAGGCCTCTACACTCTACACCTCTTGCGCTCGCAGCACGCAGGTGCCACCCGCTCTGAACATCTCCCAAAGGCACAGGGTCACGCAACGTGTGAACCACCGAGCACGGGTGCAGCACACACCTAAGTCTTCGCTGTTGGCCTGAGAACACCCACGGCACAGGGCTTCTTTGGTGCACACACGTGGTAGCGGCCGGTGATGCATTCTGCTCCGTGAAACCTTCTCGGGGACACAGAGCGTGGGCGCACGTAGATTAGCCCTACACCTCATCCCTCTTTCTTGAGTGAGTTGTACTGCTATAAGGCAAAACTCCCTGCTGGAATCTCGGTTTGGCTTAAGTATCCTCCGGGAAGCGATCGCTGCTAGAGACACTGTGCTGCTCTCTAGGATAATGGTCTGTGCCTCCACTGCGCTGCTGTTGTCTCCAAGTCGCTTGCGAAGGCCTTTTCGAAGAGGTTGCTCACAGTGTCGTTTCTTTAGAGTAACCCACAGGCATACGAGGATGCCGGTTCTGTGAAGGAAAATGCTCCCTGCCTCAGCCACTTGGGCGCCGTTTTGTACAGGAAAGGACACTCCGCCTTGGAGGTTCTTCCTTCCGGATTGCCACTCGCACTGGCGATGTCTCCTGAATCTCGCGGGGTTACAGTGCCGTCACAAGGTCCGTATCTCAGGCCTAGAACGGCAGAGCGTCCGGCAGCTTTGAAAGAGACCGTCGGCATTCTTCTGGCCTTCGGGGACGCTCCATGAGGAACAAGCTCCTCAGCAGCGTGCGTCTTTAGATCTTTCATGGCAGAACCTCTGTGGGCGACCTCATTCCTCCCCCCACGTGAGAGACACACACAACCTGCCATTAGGGGGTGGAAGGCTTTCGAGTCCAGAAGCGAGGCTGGCGCTCCCACTCAGCATTCCTGCACGGAACTGAGCCCGGGTGCGTGAGACCGTGAGAGGGGGCAAAGACAGGCGTACCAGCGAGCTGTTCACGGTGCACGCTGACGCATCACCCTTCAAGCTCACGTTCATTTCATGGAGAGAACACGAGGCCTTGATGCGCTTTCCTGTGGTACGTAAACTTTGGTCGCGTCCCCTGGTGGGCACATCGGCTCAGGACTGCCCTGTCCCAAAGGCTCCAGGTGTGGAGCCCGACTGTTGGAGCTCAGCCTCACGTGGCTCTTTCACGGACGAGACCGGCTCGCAATGGGACCGTTCACGAGCTGGGGACCGTGCTGGCTGTTAGGAGTCGGCACACCAAGAGCCCTCCGAGGGAGAGGAGCTGCTGACGTTTGCCAGCACAGTCTCCAATTCCCAACTGCAACCATTCCCTGTAAGAGGCTCCCGAAAGCTTCGACGCAGTTTCTCAGTTAGCTATAAATGGAGGCCAGTCACTTGGCAGACTCCCCCAACGCCCGGCCTCCCAGGCTGCGATACAGACACGCCGACTGCTTCAGCCAACAGGGACAGCTTGGAGTAAAAGTGAGACTCCTACGTGTCAAAGTACTTGCCTGACGCTGGCCAGAAGCTCAAACATTTAGGGCAGGGCATCAGGGCACTTCGCCGCACGCGGAGCAAGTTTGTTCTCATCTCGCCTCTGAAAGCCGAGTTTAACCAGCTAGGAAGCAAACTTCGGGAAAGGTACTCAGGGTGCCGCCGCTTCAAAATTCTCTCACCAGACAGCCCAAATCGTGTACGCCTCTTTGTATTTTCCATGGGCAGGACAAAATGGTGTCAAACCCGCACGCCTCCAGCTGGGGGTGGGTTGGGGTGGGGTGGGGTGGGGTGGGGGTGGGGGTTGGGCGACGTACACTTTCTCCACGGGAAACAGGCCCACGCCTTCAGTGTGAAAGGCCTCTACGCCTCTCCGCTTTCACAGCCCAGGCGCAGCCTCAGCTCTGAAAAGCTTCCAGAGCAGGAAGGTCAGAAAACCTTTGAACCACCCAGCAGGTGCAGCACAGAACAAGGGCTTCTCTCTTGGCCTTGAGAACACCCACTGCCCAGCGCTCCTTTGTGTACACACGTGGTGGAGGAAGGGTGCTGCATTCGGCTCCGTGAGAACTTCTCCGGGCCACGTAGTGTGAACGCAAGTAGATGAGCCCTACATCTCATGCCAGTCTCCTGTGCGAGTTGGACAAGGCGAACTCCCTGCTTGAATCCCGGGGTGGGTTAAGTACCCTCCGGGGAAGGATCGTTGCTTGGGACCCCGGGGCTGGTGTCGAGGTGACTGTTCTGTGCATCCACCTCGCAGCTGTTCTCTCTCCGCGGGTTCTCTCCGCCTGCTGCAGCCAAAAGGGACACAGCTTAGGGTAAAGATAAAAACCCGGGGTGTAAACGTTCTTGCCTAGCCCTCGCCCCAAGCACAAGCGTATATGCCTCTGGTCAAAGGCTTTCGCCACAAGCTGAACACGTTTGGTCTCATCTAAGCCTCTGAAGCCCGAGTTCACCCAGCTACGAATCAAACTTCAGGAGAGGTGCTCAGGGTGATGCGGACTGCCAAGCGTTTCACCAGGCAGCCCAGATCGAGTACAAACACTTGTGTTTTAAACGGGCAGAGGAAATGGTGTCAAGAGCGCGCCTCCATCTCCCGGGCGACGTACACGTTCTCTCCACGAGACGCAAGCCCTTCCTCCAGTGTGAAAGGCCTCTACACTCTACACCTCTTGCGCTCGCAGCACGCAGGTGCCACCCGCTCTGAACATCTTCCAAAGGCACAGGGGTCACGCAACGTGTGAACCACCGAGCGCGGGTGCAGCACACACCTAGGTCTTCGCTGTCGGCCTGAGAACACCCACGGCACAGGGCTTCTTTGGTGCACACACGTGGTAGCGGTCGGTGATGCCTTCTGCTCCGTGAAACCTTCTCGGGGACACAGAGCGTGAGCGCACGTAGATTAGCCCTACACCTCATCCCTCTTTCTTGAGTGAGTTGTACTGCTATAAGTCAAAACTCCCTGCTGGAATCTCGGTGTGGCTTAAGTATCCTCCGGGAAGCGATCGCTGCTAGAGACACTGTGCTGCTCTCTAGGATAACGGTCTGTGCCTCCACTGCGCTGCTGTTGTCTCCAAGTCGCTTGCGAAGGCCTTTTCGAAGAGGTTGCTCACAGTGTCGTTTCTTTAGAGCAACCCACAGGCATACGAGGATGCCGGTTCTGTGAAGGAAAATGCTCCCTGCCTCAGCCACTTGGGCGCCGTTTTGTACAGGAAAGGACACTCCGCCTTGGAGGCTCTTCCTTCCGGATTGCCACTCGCACTGGCGATGTCTCCTGAATCTCGCGGGGTTACGGTGCCGTCACAGGGTCCGTATCTCAGGCCTAGAACGGCAGAGCGTCCGGCAGCTTTGAAAGAGACCGTCGGCATTCTTCTGGCCTTCGGGGACGCTCCATGAGGAACAAGCTCCTCAGCAGCGTGCGTCTTTAGATCTTTCATGGCAGAACCTCTGTGGGCGACCTCATTCCTCCCCCCACGTGAGAGACACACACAACCTGCCATTAGGGGGTGGAAGGCTTTAGAGTCCAGCAGCGAGGCTGGCGCTCCCACTCAGCGTTCCTGCACGGAACTGAGCCCGGGTGCGTGAGACCGTGAGAGGGGGCAAAGACAGGCGTACCAGCGAGCTGTTCACGGTGCACGCTGACGCATCACCCTTCAAGCTCACGTTCCTTTCATGGAGAGAACACGAGGCCTTGATTGCGCTTTCCTGTGGTACGTAAACTTTGGTCGCGTCCCCTGGTGGGCACATCGGCTCAGGACTGCCCTGTCCCAAAGGCTCCAGGTGTGGAGCCCGACTGTTGGAGCTCAGCCTCTCGTGGCTCTTTCACGGACGAGACCGGCTCGCAATGGGACCGTTCACGAGCTGGGGACCGTGCTGGCTGTTAGGAGTCGGCACACCAAGAGCCCTCCGAGGGAGAGGAGCTGCTGACGTTTGCCAGCACAGTCTCCAATTCCCAACTGCAACCATTCCCTGTAAGAGGCTCCCGAAAGCTTCGACGCAGTTTCTCAGTTAGCTATAAATGGAGGCCAGTCACTTGGCAGACTCCCCCAACGCCCGGCCTCCCAGGCTGCGATACAGACACGCCGACTGCTTCAGCCAACAGGGACAGCTTGGAGTAAAAGGGAGACTCCTACGTGTCAAAGTACTTGCGTGACGCTGGCCAGAAGCTCAAACATTTAGGGCAGGGCATCAGGGCACTTCGCCGCACGCGGAGCAAGTTTGTTCTCATCTCGCCTCTGAAAGCCGAGTTTAACCAGCTAGGAAGCAAACTTCGGGAAAGGTACTCAGGGTGCCGCCGCTTCAAAATTCTCTCACCAGACAGCCCAAATCGTGTACGCCTCTTTGTATTTTCCATGGGCAGGACAAAATGGTGTCAAACCCGCACGCCTCCAGCTGGGGGTGGGTTGGGGTGGGGTGGGGTGGGGTGGGGGTGGGGGTTGGGCGACGTACACTTTCTCCACGGGAAACAGGCCCACGCCTTCAGTGTGAAAGGCCTCTACGCCTCTCCGCTTTCGCAGCCCAGGCGCAGCCTCAGCTCTGAAAAGCTTCCAGAGCAGGAAGGTCAGAAAACCTTTGAACCACCCAGCAGGTGCAGCACAGAACAAGGGCTTCTCTCTTGGCCTTGAGAACACCCACTGCCCAGCGCTCCTTTGTGTACACACGTGGTGGAGGAAGGGTGCTGCATTCGGCTCCGTGAGAACTTCTCCGGGCCACGTAGTGTGAACGCAAGTAGATGAGCCCTACATCTCATGCCAGTCTCCTGTGCGAGTTGGACAAGGCGAACTCCCTGCTTGAATCCCGGGGTGGGTTAAGTACCCTCCGGGGAAGGATCGTTGCTTGGGACCCCGGGGCTGGTGTCGAGGTGACTGTTCTGTGCATCCACCTCGCAGCTGTTCTCTCTCCGCGGGTTCTCTCCGCCTGCTGCAGCCAAAAGGGACACAGCTTAGGGTAAAGATAAAAACCCGGGGTGTAAACGTTCTTGCCTAGCCCTCGCCCCAAGCACAAGCGTATATGCCTCTGGTCAAAGGCTTTCGCCACAAGCTGAACACGTTTGGTCTCATCTAAGCCTCTGAAGCCCGAGTTCGCCCAGCTATGAATCAAACTTCAGGAGAGGTGCTCAGGGTGATGCGGACTGCCAAGCGTTTCACCAGGCAGCCCAGATCGAGTACAAACACTTGTGTTTTAAACGGGCAGAGGAAATGGTGTCAAGAGCGCGCCTCCATCTCCCGGGTGACGTACACGTTCTCTCCACGAGACGCAAGCCCTTCCTCCAGTGTGAAAGGCCTCTACACTCTACACCTCTTGCGCTCGCAGCACGCAGGTGCCACCCGCTCTGAACATCTTCCAAAGGCACAGGGGTCACGCAACGTGTGAACCACCGAGCGCGGGTGCAGCACACACCTAGGTCTTCGCTGTCGGCCTGAGAACACCCACGGCACAGGGCTTCTTTGGTGCACACACGTGGTAGCGGTCGGTGATGCCTTCTGCTCCGTGAAACCTTCTCGGGGACACAGAGCGTGAGCGCACGTAGATTAGCCCTACACCTCATCCCTCTTTCTTGAGTGAGTTGTACTGCTATAAGGCAAAACTCCCTGCTGGAATCTCGGTGTGGCTTAAGTATCCTCCGGGAAGCGATCGCTGCTAGAGACACTGTGCTGCTCTCTAGGATAACGGTCTGTGCCTCCACTGCGCTGCTGTTGTCTCCAAGTCGCTTGCGAAGGCCTTTTCGAAGAGGTTGCTCACAGTGTCGTTTCTTTAGAGCAACCCACAGGCATACGAGGATGCCGGTTCTGTGAAGGAAAATGCTCCCTGCCTCAGCCACTTGGGCGCCGTTTTGTACAGGAAGGGACACTCCGCCTTGGAGGCTCTTCCTTCCGGATTGCCACTCGCACTGGCGATGTCTCCTGAATCTCGCGGGGTTACGGTGCCGTCACAGGGTCCGTATCTCAGGCCTAGAACGGCAGAGCGTCCGGCAGCTTTGAAAGAGACCGTCGGCATTCTTCTGGCCTTCGGGGACGCTCCATGAGGAACAAGCTCCTCAGCAGCGTGCGTCTTTAGATCTTTCATGGCAGAACCTCTGTGGGCGACCTCATTCCTCCCCCCACGTGAGAGACACACACAACCTGCCATTAGGGGGTGGAAGGCTTTAGAGTCCAGCAGCGAGGCTGGCGCTCCCACTCAGCGTTCCTGCACGGAACTGAGCCCGGGTGCGTGAGACCGTGAGAGGGGGCAAAGACAGGCGTACCAGCGAGCTGTTCACGGTGCACGCTGACGCATCACCCTTCAAGCTCACGTTCCTTTCATGGAGAGAACACGAGGCCTTGATTGCGCTTTCCTGTGGTACGTAAACTTTGGTCGCGTCCCCTGGTGGGCACATCGGCTCAGGACTGCCCTGTCCCAAAGGCTCCAGGTGTGGAGCCCGACTGTTGGAGCTCAGCCTCACGTGGCTCTTTCACGGACGAGACCGGCTCGCAATGGGACCGTTCACGAGCTGGGGACCGTGCTGGCTGTTAGGAGTCGGCACACCAAGAGCCCTCCGAGGGAGAGGAGCTGCTGACGTTTGCCAGCACAGTCTCCAATTCCCAACTGCAACCATTCCCTGTAAGAGGCTCCCGAAAGCTTCGACGCAGTTTCTCAGTTAGCTATAAATGGAGGCCAGTCACTTGGCAGACTCCCCCAACGCCCGGCCTCCCAGGCTGCGATACAGACACGCCGACTGCTTCAGCCAACAGGGACAGCTTGGAGTAAAAGGGAGACTCCTACGTGTCAAAGTACTTGCGTGACGCTGGCCAGAAGCTCAAACATTTAGGGCAGGGCATCAGGGCACTTCGCCGCACGCGGAGCAAGTTTGTTCTCATCTCGCCTCTGAAAGCCGAGTTTAACCAGCTAGGAAGCAAACTTCGGGAAAGGTACTCAGGGTGCCACCGCTTCAAAATTCTCTCACCAGACAGCCCAAATCGTGTACGCCTCTTTGTATTTTCCATGGGCAGGACAAAATGGTGTCAAACCCGCACGCCTCCAGCTGGGGGTGGGTTGGGGTGGGGTGGGGTGGGGTGGGGGTGGGGGTTGGGCGACGTACACTTTCTCCACGGGAAACAGGCCCACGCCTTCAGTGTGAAAGGCCTCTACGCCTCTCCGCTTTCGCAGCCCAGGCGCAGCCTCAGCTCTGAAAAGCTTCCAGAGCAGGAAGGTCAGAAAACCTTTGAACCACCCAGCAGGTGCAGCACAGAACAAGGGCTTCTCTCTTGGCCTTGAGAACACCCACTGCCCAGCGCTCCTTTGTGTACACACGTGGTGGAGGAAGGGTGCTGCATTCGGCTCCGTGAGAACTTCTCCGGGCCACATAGTGTGAACGCAAGTAGATGAGCCCTACATCTCATGCCAGTCTCCTGTGCGAGTTGGACAAGGCGAACTCCCTGCTTGAATCCCGGGGTGGGTTAAGTACCCTCCGGGGAAGGATCGTTGCTTGGGACCCCGGGGCTGGTGTCGAGGTGACTGTTCTGTGCATCCACCTCGCAGCTGTTCTCTCTCCGCGGGTTCTCTCCGCCTGCTGCAGCCAAAAGGGACACAGCTTAGGGTAAAGATAAAAACCCGGGGTGTAAACGTTCTTGCCTAGCCCTCGCCCCAAGCACAAGCGTATATGCCTCTGGTCAAAGGCTTTCGCCACAAGCTGAACACGTTTGGTCTCATCTAAGCCTCTGAAGCCCGAGTTCACCCAGCTACGAATCAAACTTCAGGAGAGGTGCTCAGGGTGATGCGGACTGCCAAGCGTTTCACCAGGCAGCCCAGATCGAGTACAAACACTTGTGTTTTAAACGGGCAGAGGAAATGGTGTCAAGAGCGCGCCTCCATCTCCCGGGCGACGTACACGTTCTCTCCACGAGACGCAAGCCCTTCCTCCAGTGTGAAAGGCCTCTACACTCTACACCTCTTGCGCTCGCAGCACGCAGGTGCCACCCGCTCTGAACATCTTCCAAAGGCACAGGGGTCACGCAACGTGTGAACCACCGAGCGCGGGTGCAGCACACACCTAGGTCTTCGCTGTCGGCCTGAGAACACCCACGGCACAGGGCTTCTTTGGTGCACACACGTGGTAGCGGTCGGTGATGCATTCTGCTCCGTGAAACCTTCTCGGGGACACAGAGCGTGAGCGCACGTAGATTAGCCCTACACCTCATCCCTCTTTCTTGAGTGAGTTGTACTGCTATAAGGCAAAACTCCCTGCTGGAATCTCGGTGTGGCTTAAGTATCCTCCGGGAAGCGATCGCTGCTAGAGACACTGTGCTGCTCTCTAAGATAACGGTCTGTGCCTCCACTGCGCTGCTGTTGTCTCCAAGTCGCTTGCGAAGGCCTTTTCGAAGAGGTTGCTCACAGTGTCGTTTCTTTAGAGCAACCCACAGGCATACGAGGATGCCGGTTCTGTGAAGGAAAATGCTCCCTGCCTCAGCCACTTGGGCGCCGTTTTGTACAGGAAAGGACACTCCGCCTTGGAGGCTCTTCCTTCCGGATTGCCACTCGCACTGGCGATGTCTCCTGAATCTCGCGGGGTTACGGTGCCGTCACAGGGTCCGTATCTCAGGCCTAGAACGGCAGAGCGTCCGGCAGCTTTGAAAGAGACCGTCGGCATTCTTCTGGCCTTCGGGGACGCTCCATGAGGAACAAGCTCCTCAGCAGCGTGCGTCTTTAGATCTTTCATGGCAGAACCTCTGTGGGCGACCTCATTCCTCCCCCCACGTGAGAGACACACACAACCTGCCATTAGGGGGTGGAAGGCTTTAGAGTCCAGCAGCGAGGCTGGCGCTCCCACTCAGCGTTCCTGCACGGAACTGAGCCCGGGTGCGTGAGACCGTGAGAGGGGGCAAAGACAGGCGTACCAGCGAGCTGTTCACGGTGCACGCTGACGCATCACCCTTCAAGCTCACGTTCCTTTCATGGAGAGAACACGAGGCCTTGATTGCGCTTTCCTGTGGTACGTAAACTTTGGTCGCGTCCCCTGGTGGGCACATCGGCTCAGGACTGCCCTGTCCCAAAGGCTCCAGGTGTGGAGCCCGACTGTTGGAGCTCAGCCTCACGTGGCTCTTTCACGGACGAGACCGGCTCGCAATGGGACCGTTCACGAGCTGGGGACCGTGCTGGCTGTTAGGAGTCGGCACACCAAGAGCCCTCCGAGGGAGAGGAGCTGCTGACGTTTGCCAGCACAGTCTCCAATTCCCAACTGCAACCATTCCCTGTAAGAGGCTCCCAAAAGCTTCGACGCAGTTTCTCAGTTAGCTATAAATGGAGGCCAGTCACTTGGCAGACTCCCCCAACGCCCGGCCTCCCAGGCTGCGATACAGACACGCCGACTGCTTCAGCCAACAGGGACAGCTTGGAGTAAAAGGGAGACTCCTACGTGTCAAAGTACTTGCGTGACGCTGGCCAGAAGCTCAAACATTTAGGGCAGGGCATCAGGGCACTTCGCCGCACGTGGAGCAAGTTTGTTCTCATCTCGCCTCTGAAAGCCGAGTTTAACCAGCTAGGAAGCAAACTTCGGGAAAGGTACTCAGGGTGCCGCCGCTTCAAAATTCTCTCACCAGACAGCCCAAATCGTGTACGCCTCTTTGTATTTTCCATGGGCAGGACAAAATGGTGTCAAACCCGCACGCCTCCAGCTGGGGGTGGGTTGGGGTGGGGTGGGGTGGGGTGGGGGTGGGGGTTGGGCGACGTACACTTTCTCCATGGGAAACAGGCCCACGCCTTCAGTGTGAAAGGCCTCTACGCCTCTC
This sequence comes from Orcinus orca, assembly GCF_937001465.1. NCBI lineage: Eukaryota > Metazoa > Chordata > Mammalia > Artiodactyla > Delphinidae > Orcinus > Orcinus orca. The sequence goes on along the minus strand of NW_026044083.1, from coordinate 72,554 downwards.
CGCTTTCGCAGCCCAGGCGCAGCCTCAGCTCTGAAAAGCTTCCAGAGCAGGAAGGTCAGAAAACCTTTGAACCACCCAGCAGGTGCAGCACAGAACAAGGGCTTCTCTCTTGGCCTTGAGAACACCCACTGCCCAGCGCTCCTTTGTGTACACACGTGGTGGAGGAAGGGTGCTGCATTCGGCTCCATGAGAACTTCTCCGGGCCACGTAGTGTGAACGCAAGTAGATGAGCCCTACATCTCATGCCAGTCTCCTGTGCGAGTTGGACAAGGCGAACTCCCTGCTTGAATCCCGGGGTGGGTTAAGTACCCTCCGGGGAAGGATCGTTGCTTGGGACCCCGGGGCTGGTGTCGAGGTGACTGTTCTGTGCATCCACCTCGCAGCTGTTCTCTCTCCGCGGGTTCTCTCCGCCTGCTGCAGCCAAAAGGGACACAGCTTAGGGTAAAGATAAAAACCCGGGGTGTAAACGTTCTTGCCTAGCCCTCGCCCCAAGCACAAGCGTATATGCCTCTGGTCAAAGGCTTTCGCCACAAGCTGAACACGTTTGGTCTCATCTAAGCCTCTGAAGCCCGAGTTCACCCAGCTACGAATCAAACTTCAGGAGAGGTGCTCAGGGTGATGCGGACTGCCAAGCGTTTCACCAGGCAGCCCAGATCGAGTACAAACACTTGTGTTTTAAACGGGCAGAGGAAATGGTGTCAAGAGCGCGCCTCCATCTCCCGGGCGACGTACACGTTCTCTCCACGAGACGCAAGCCCTTCCTCCAGTGTGAAAGGCCTCTACACTCTACACCTCTTGCGCTCGCAGCACGCAGGTGCCACCCGCTCTGAACATCTTCCAAAGGCACAGGGGTCACGCAACGTGTGAACCACCGAGCGCGGGTGCAGCACACACCTAGGTCTTCGCTGTCGGCCTGAGAACACCCACGGCACAGGGCTTCTTTGGTGCACACACGTGGTAGCGGTCGGTGATGCCTTCTGCTCCGTGAAACCTTCTCGGGGACACAGAGCGTGAGCGCACGTAGATTAGCCCTACACCTCATCCCTCTTTCTTGAGTGAGTTGTACTGCTATAAGGCAAAACTCCCTGCTGGAATCTCGGTGTGGCTTAAGTATCCTCCGGGAAGCGATCGCTGCTAGAGACACTGTGCTGCTCTCTAGGATAAAGGTCTGTGCCTCCACTGCGCTGCTGTTGTCTCCAAGTCGCTTGCGAAGGCCTTTTCGAAGAGGTTGCTCACAGTGTCGTTTCTTTAGAGCAACCCACAGGCATACGAGGATGCCGGTTCTGTGAAGGAAAATGCTCCCTGCCTCAGCCACTTGGGCGCCGTTTTGTACAGGAAAGGACACTCCGCCTTGGAGGTTCTTCCTTCCGGATTGCCACTCGCACTGGCGATGTCTCCTGAATCTCGCGGGGTTACAGTGCCGTCACAAGGTCCGTATCTCAGGCCTAGAACGGCAGAGCGTCCGGCAGCTTTGAAAGAGACCGTCGGCATTCTTCTGGCTTTCGGGGACGCTCCATGAGGAACAAGCTCCTCAGCAGCGTGCGTCTTTAGATCTTTCATGGCAGAACCTCTGTGGGCAACCTCATTCCTCCCCCCACGTGAGAGACACACACAACCTGCCATTAGGGGGTGGAAGGCTTTAGAGTCCAGAAGCGAGGCTGGCGCTCCCACTCAGCATTCCTGCACGGAACTGAGCCCGGGTGCGTGAGACCGTGAGAGGGGGCAAAGACAGGCGTACCAGCGAGCTGTTCACGGTGCACGCTGACGCATCACCCTTCAAGCTCACGTTCATTTCATGGAGAGAACACGAGGCCTTGATGCGCTTTCCTGTGGTACGTAAACTTTGGTCGCGTCCCCTGGTGGGCACATCGGCTCAGGACTGCCCTGTCCCAAAGGCTCCAGGTGTGGAGCCCGACTGTTGGAGCTCAGCCTCACGTGGCTCTTTCACGGACGAGACCGGCTCGCAATGGGACCGTTCACGAGCTGGGGACCGTGCTGGCTGTTAGGAGTCGGCACACCAAGAGCCCTCCGAGGGAGAGGAGCTGCTGACGTTTGCCAGCACAGTCTCCAATTCCCAACTGCAACCATTCCCTGTAAGAGGCTCCCGAAAGCTTCGACGCAGTTTCTCAGTTAGCTATAAATGGAGGCCAGTCACTTGGCAGACTCCCCCAACGCCCGGCCTCCCAGGCTGCGATACAGACACGCCGACTGCTTCAGCCAACAGGGACAGCTTGGAGTAAAAGTGAGACTCTTACGTGTCAAAGTACTTGCGTGACGCTGGCCAGAAGCTCAAACATTTAGTGCAGGGCATCAGGGCACTTCGCCGCACGCGGAGCAAGTTTGTTCTCATCTCGCCTCTGAATGCCGAGTTTAACCAGCTAGGAAGCAAACTTCGGGAAAGGTACTCAGGGTGTCGCCGATTTAAAATTCTTTCACCAGACAGCCCAAATCGTGTACGCCTCTTTGTATTTTCCATGGGCAGGACAAAATGGTGTCAACCCGCACGCCTCCAGCTGGGGGTGGGTTGGGGTGGGGTGGGGTGGGGGTGGGGGTTGGGCGACGTACACTTTCTCCATGGGAAACAGGCCCACGCCTTCAGTGTGAAAGGCCTCTACGCCTCTCTGCTTTCGCAGCCCAGGCGTAGCCTCAGCTCTGAAAAGCTTCCAGAGCAGGAAGGTCAGAAAACCTTTGAACCACCCAGCAGGTGCAGCACAGAACAAGGGCTTCTCTCTTGGCCTTGAGAACACCCACTGCCCAGCGCTCCTTTGTGTACACACGTGGTGGAGGAAGGGTGCTGGATTCGGCTCCGTGAGAACTTCTCCGGGCCACGTAGTGTGAACGTAAGTACATGAGCACTACATCTCATGCCAGTCTCCTGTGCGAGTTGGACAAGGCGAACTCCCTGCTTGAATCCCGGGGTGGGTGAAGTACCCTCCGGGGAAGGATCGTTGCTTGGGACCCCGGGGCTGGTATCGAGGTGACTGTTATGTGCATCCACTTCACAGCTGTTCTCTCTCCGTGGGTTCTCTCCGCCTGCTGCAGCCAAAAGGGACAGCTTAGGGTAAAGATAAAAACCCAGTGTGTAAACGTTCTTGCCTAGCCCTCGCCCCAAGCACAAGCGTATATGCCTCTGGTCAAAGGCTTTCGCCACAAGCTGAACACTTTTGGTTTCATCTAAGCCTCTGAAGCCCGAGTTTACCCAGCTACGAATCAAACTTCAGGAAAGGTGCCCAGGGTGATGCGGACTGCCAAGCTTTTCACCAGGCAGCCCAGATCGAGTACAAGAACTTGTGTTTTAAACGGGCAGAGGAAATGGTGTCAAGAGCGTGCCTCCATCTCCCGGGCGACGTACACGTTTTCTCCATGAGACGCAAGCCCTTCCTCCAGTGTGAAAGGCCTCTACACTCTACACCTCTTGCGCTCGCAGCACGCAGGTGCCACCCGCTCTGAACATCTCCCAAAGGCACAGGGTCACGCAACGTGTGAACCACCGAGCGCGGGTGCAGCACACACCTAGGTCGTCGCTGTCAGCCTGAGAACACCCACGGCACAGGGCTTCTTTGTTTCACACACGTGGTAGCGGTCGTTGATGCATTCTGCTCCGTGAAACCTTCTCGGGGACACAGAGCGTGAGCGCACGTAGATTAGCCCTACACCTCATCCCTCTTTCTTGAGTGAGTTGTACTGCTATAAGGCAAAACTCCCTGCTGGAATCTCGGTGTGGCTTAAGTATCCTCCGGGAAGCGATCGCTGCTAGAGACACTGTGCTGCTTGCTCTCTCGGATAATGGTCTGTGCCTCCACTGTGCTGCTGTTGTCTCCAAGTCGCTTGCGAAGGCCTTTTCGAAGAGGTTGCTCACAGTGTCGTTTCTTTAGAGTAACCCACAGGCATACGAGGATGCCGCTTTTGTGAAGGAAAATGCTCCCTGCCTCAGCCACTTGGGCGCCGTTTTGTACAGGACAGGACACTCCGCCTTGAAGGTTCTTCCTTCCGGATTGCCACTCGCACTGGCGATGTCTCTTGAATCTCGCGGGGTTACAGTGCCGTCACAAGGTCCGTATCTCAGGCCTAGAACGGCAGAGCGTCCGGCAGCTTTGAAAGAGACCTTCGGCATTCTTCTGGCCTTCGGGGACGCTCCATGAGGAACAAGCTCCTCAGCAGCGTGCGTCATTAGATCTTTCATGGCAGAACCTCTGTGGGCGACATCATTCCTCCCCCCACGTGAGAGACACACACAACCTGCCATTAGGGGGTGGAAGGCTTTAGACTCCAGAAGCGAGGTTGGCGCTCCCACTCAGCATTCCTGCATGGAACTGAGCCCGGGTGCGTGAGACCGTGAGAGGGGGCAAAGACAGGCGTACCAGTGAGCTGTTCACGGTGCACGCTGACGCATCACCCTTCAAGCTCACGTTCATTTCATGGAGAGAACACGAGGCCTTGATGCGCTTTCCTGTGGTACGTAAACTTTGGTCGCGTCCCCTGGTGGGCACATCGGCTCAGGACTGCCCTGTCCCAAAGGCTCCAGGTGTGGAGCCCGACTTTTGGAGATCAGCCTCATGTGGCTGTTTCATGGACGAGACCGGCTCGCAATGGGACCGTTCACGAGCTGGGGACCGTGCTGGCTGTTAGGAGTCGGCACACCAAGAGCCCTCCGAGGGAGAGGAGCTGCTGACGTTTGCCAGCACAGTCTCCAATTCCGAACTGCAACCATTCCCTGTAAGAGGCTCCCGAAAGCTTCGACGCAGTTTCTCAGTTAGCTATAAATGGAGGCCAGTCACTTGGGAGACTCCCCCAACGTCCGGCCTCCCAGGCTGCGATACAGACACGCCGACTGCTTCAGCCAACAGGGACAGCTTGGAGTAAAAGTGAGACTCCTACGTGTCAAAGTACTTGCGTGATGCTGGCCAGAAGGTCAAACATTTAGGGCAGGGCATCAGGGCACTTCGCCGCACGCGGAGCAAGTTTGTTCTCATCTCACCTCTGAATGCCGAGTTTAACCAGCTAGGAAGCAAACTTCGGGAAAGGTACTCAGGGTGCCGCCGATTCAAAATTCTTTCACCAGACAGCCCAAATCGTGTACGCCTCTTTGTATTTTCCATGGGCAGGACAAAATGGTGTCAACCCGCACGCCTCCAGCTGGGGGTGGGGTGGGGTGGGGTGGGGTGGGGTGGGGGTTGGGCGACGTACACTTTCTCCATGGGAAACAGGCCCACGCCTTCAGTGTGAAAGGCCTCTACGCCTCTCCGCTTTCGCAGCCCAGGCGCAGCCTCAGCTCTGAAAAGCTTCCAGAGCAGGAAGGTCAGAAAACCTTTGAACCACCCAGCAGGTGCAGCACAGAACAAGGGCTTCTCTCTTGGCCTTGAGAACACCCACTGCCCAGCGCTCCTTTGTGTACACACGTGGTGGAGGAAGGGTGCTGCATTCGGCTCCGTGAGAACTTCTCCGGGCCACGTAGTGTGAACGCAAGTAGATGAGCCCTACATCTCATGCCAGTCTCCTGTGCGAGTTGGACAAGGCGAACTCCCTGCTTGAATCCCGGGGTGGGTTAAGTACCCTCCGGGGAAGGATCATTGCTTGGGACCCCGGAGCTGGTGTCGAGGTGACTGTTCTGTGCATCCACCTCGCAGCTGTTCTCTCTCCGCGGGTTCTCTCTGCCTGCTGCAGCCAAAAGGGACACAGCTTAGGGTAAAGATAAAAACCCGGGGTGTAAACGTTCTTGCCTAGCCCTCGCCCCAAGCACAAGCGTATATGCCTCTGGTCAAAGGCTTTCGCCACAAGCTGAACACGTTTGGTCTCATCTAAGCCTCTGAAGCCCGAGTTCACCCAGCTACGAATCAAACTTCAGGAGAGGTGCTCAGGGTGATGCGGACTGCCAAGCGTTTCACCAGGCAGCCCAGATCGAGTACAAACACTTGTGTTTTAAACGGGCAGAGGAAATGGTGTCAAGAGCGCGCCTCCATCTCCCGGGCGACGTACACGTTCTCTCCACGAGACGCAAGCCCTTCCTCCAGTGTGAAAGGCCTCTACACTCTACACCTCTTGCGCTCGCAGCACGCAGGTGCCACCCGCTCTGAACATCTTCCAAAGGCACAGGGGTCACGCAACGTGTGAACCACCGAGCGCGGGTGCAGCACACACCTAGGTCTTCGCTGTCGGCCTGAGAACACCCACGGCACAGGGCTTCTTTGGTGCACACACGTGGTAGCGGTCGGTGATGCCTTCTGCTCCGTGAAACCTTCTCGGGGACACAGAGCGTGAGCGCACGTAGATTAGCCCTACACCTCATCCCTCTTTCTTGAGTGAGTTGTACTGCTATAAGGCAAAACTCCCTGCTGGAATCTCGGTGTGGCTTAAGTATCCTCTGGGAAGCGATCGCTGCTAGAGACAATGTGCTGCTCTCTAGGATAAAGGTCTGTGCCTCCACTGCGCTGCTGTTGTCTCCAAGTCGCTTGCGAAGGCCTTTTCGAAGAGGTTGCTCACAGTGTCGTTTCTTTAGAGCAACCCACAGGCATACGAGGATGCCGGTTCTGTGAAGGAAAATGCTCCCTGCCTCAGCCACTTGGGCGCCGTTTTGTACAGGAAAGGACACTCCGCCTTGGAGGCTCTTCCTTCCGGATTGCCACTCGCACTGGCGATGTCTCCTGAATCTCGCGGGGTTACGGTGCCGTCACAGGGTCCGTATCTCAGGCCTAGAACGGCAGAGCGTCCGGCAGCTTTGAAAGAGACCGTCGGCATTCTTCTGGCCTTCGGGGACGCTCCATGAGGAACAAGCTCCTCAGCAGCGTGCGTCTTTAGATCTTTCATGGCAGAACCTCTGTGGGCGAACTCATTCCTCCCCCCACGTGAGAGACACACACAACCTGCCATTAGGGGGTGGAAGGCTTTAGAGTCCAGCAGCGAGGCTGGCGCTCCCACTCAGCGTTCCTGCACGGAACTGAGCCCGGGTGCGTGAGACCGTGAGAGGGGGCAAAGACAGGCGTACCAGCGAGCTGTTCACGGTGCACGCTGACGCATCACCCTTCAAGCTCACGTTCCTTTCATGGAGAGAACACGAGGCCTTGATTGCGCTTTCCTGTGGTACGTAAACTTTGGTCGCGTCCCCTGGTGGGCACATCGGCTCAGGACTGCCCTGTCCCAAAGGCTCCAGGTGTGGAGCCCGACTGTTGGAGCTCAGCCTCACGTGGCTCTTTCACGGACGAGACCGGCTCGCAATGGGACCGTTCACGAGCTGGGGACCGTGCTGGCTGTTAGGAGTCGGCACACCAAGAGCCCTCCGAGGGAGAGGAGCTGCTGACGTTTGCCAGCACAGTCTCCAATTCCCAACTGCAACCATTCCCTGTAAGAGGCTCCCGAAAGCTTCGACGCAGTTTCTCAGTTAGCTATAAATGGAGGCCAGTCACTTGGCAGACTCCCCCAACGCCCGGCCTCCCAGGCTGCGATACAGACACGCCGACTGCTTCAGCCAACAGGGACAGCTTGGAGTAAAAGGGAGACTCCTACGTGTCAAAGTACTTGCGTGACGCTGGCCAGAAGCTCAAACATTTAGGGCAGGGCATCAGGGCACTTCGCCGCACGCGGAGCAAGTTTGTTCTCATCTCGCCTCTGAAAGCCGAGTTTAACCAGCTAGGAAGCAAACTTCGGGAAAGGTACTCAGGGTGCCGCCGCTTCAAAATTCTCTCACCAGACAGCCCAAATCGTGTACGCCTCTTTGTATTTTCCATGGGCAGGACAAAATGGTGTCAAACCCGCACGCCTCCAGCTGGGGGTGGGTTGGGGTGGGGTGGGGTGGGGTGGGGGTGGGGGTTGGGCGACGTACACTTTCTCCACGGGAAACAGGCCCACGCCTTCAGTGTGAAAGGCCTCTACGCCTCTCCGCTTTCGCAGCCCAGGCGCAGCCTCAGCTCTGAAAAGCTTCCAGAGCAGGAAGGTCAGAAAACCTTTGAACCACCCAGCAGGTGCAGCACAGAACAAGGGCTTCTCTCTTGGCCTTGAGAACACCCACTGCCCAGCGCTCCTTTGTGTACACACGTGGTGGAGGAAGGGTGCTGCATTCGGCTCCGTGAGAACTTCTCCGGGCCACGTAGTGTGAACGCAAGTAGATGAGCCCTACATCTCATGCCAGTCTCCTGTGCGAGTTGGACAAGGCGAACTCCCTGCTTGAATCCCGGGGTGGGTTAAGTACCCTCCGGGGAAGGATCGTTGCTTGGGACCCCGGGGCTGGTGTCGAGGTGACTCTTCTGTGCATCCACCTCGCAGCTGTTCTCTCTCCGCGGGTTCTCTCCGCCTGCTGCAGCCAAAAGGGACACAGCTTAGGGTAAAGATAAAAACACGGGGTGTAAACGTTCTTGCCTAGCCCTCGCCCCAAGCACAAGCGTATATGCCTCTGGTCAAAGGCTTTCGCCACAAGCTGAACACGTTTGGTCTCATCTAAGCCTCTGAAGCCCGAGTTCACCCAGCTACGAATCAAACTTCAGGAGAGGTGCTCAGGGTGATGCGGACTGCCAAGCGTTTCACCAGGCAGCCCAGATCGAGTACAAACACTTGTGTTTTAAACGGGCAGAGGAAATGGTGTCAAGAGCGCGCCTCCATCTCCCGGGTGACGTACACGTTCTCTCCACGAGACGCAAGCCCTTCCTCCAGTGTGAAAGGCCTCTACACTCTACACCTCTTGCGCTCGCAGCACGCAGGTGCCACCCGCTCTGAACATCTTCCAAAGGCACAGGGGTCACGCAACGTGTGAACCACCGAGCGCGGGTGCAGCACACACCTAGGTCTTCGCTGTCGGCCTGAGAACACCCACGGCACAGGGCTTCTTTGGTGCACACACGTGGTAGCGGTCGGTGATGCCTTCTGCTCCGTGAAACCTTCTCGGGGACACAGAGCGTGAGCGCACGTAGATTAGCCCTACACCTCATCCCTCTTTCTTGAGTGAGTTGTACTGCTATAAGGCAAAACTCCCTGCTGGAATCTCGGTGTGGCTTAAGTATCCTCCGGGAAGCGATCGCTGCTAGAGACACTGTGCTGCTCTCTAGGATAACGGTCTGTGCCTCCACTGCGCTGCTGTTGTCTCCAAGTCGCTTGCGAAGGCCTTTTCGAAGAGGTTGCTCACAGTGTCGTTTCTTTAGAGCAACCCACAGGCATACGAGGATGCCGGTTCTGTGAAGGAAAATGCTCCCTGCCTCAGCCACTTGGGCGCCGTTTTGTACAGGAAAGGACACTCCGCCTTGGAGGCTCTTCCTTCCGGATTGCCACTCGCACTGGCGATGTCTCCTGAATCTCGCGGGGTTACGGTGCCGTCACAGGGTCCGTATCTCAGGCCTAGAACGGCAGAGCGTCCGGCAGCTTTGAAAGAGACCGTCGGCATTCTTCTGGCCTTCGGGGACGCTCCATGAGGAACAAGCTCCTCAGCAGCGTGCGTCTTTAGATCTTTCATGGCAGAACCTCTGTGGGCGACCTCATTCCTCCCCCCACGTGAGAGACACACACAACCTGCCATTAGGGGGTGGAAGGCTTTAGAGTCCAGCAGCGAGGCTGGCGCTCCCACTCAGCGTTCCTGCACGGAACTGAGCCCGGGTGCGTGAGACCGTGAGAGGGGGCAAAGACAGGCGTACCAGCGAGCTGTTCACGGTGCACGCTGACGCATCACCCTTCAAGCTCACGTTCCTTTCATGGAGAGAACACGAGGCCTTGATTGCGCTTTCCTGTGGTACGTAAACTTTGGTCGCGTCCCCTGGTGGGCACATCGGCTCAGGACTGCCCTGTCCCAAAGGCTCCAGGTGTGGAGCCCGACTGTTGGAGCTCAGCCTCACGTGGCTCTTTCACGGACGAGACCGGCTCGCAATGGGACCGTTCACGAGCTGGGGACCGTGCTGGCTGTTAGGAGTCGGCACACCAAGAGCCCTCCGAGGGAGAGGAGCTGCTGACGTTTGTCAGCACAGTCTCCAATTCCCAACTGCAACCATTCCCTGTAAGAGGCTCCCGAAAGCTTCGACGCAGTTTCTCAGTTAGCTATAAATGGAGGCCAGTCACTTGGCAGACTGCCCCAACGCCCGGCCTCCCAGGCTGCGATACAGACACGCCGACTGCTTCAGCCAACAGGGACAGCTTGGAGTAAAAGGGAGACTCCTACGTGTCAAAGTACTTGCGTGACGCTGGCCAGAAGCTCAAACATTTAGGGCAGGGCATCAGGGCACTTCGCCGCACGCGGAGCAAGTTTGTTCTCATCTCGCCTCTGAAAGCCGAGTTTAACCAGCTAGGAAGCAAACTTCGGGAAAGGTACTCAGGGTGCCGCCGCTTCAAAATTCTCTCACCAGACAGCCCAAATCGTGTACGCCTCTTTGTATTTTCCATGGGCAGGACAAAATGGTGTCAAACCCGCACGCCTCCAGCTGGGGGTGGGTTGGGGTGGGGTGGGGTGGGGTGGGGGTGGGGGTTGGGCGACGTACACTTTCTCCACGGGAAACAGGCCCACGCCTTCAGTGTGAAAGGCCTCTACGCCTCTCCGCTTTCGCAGCCCAAGCGCAGCCTCAGCTCTGAAAAGCTTCCAGAGCAGGAAGGTCAGAAAACCTTTGAACCACCCAGCAGGTGCAGCACAGAACAAGGGCTTCTCTCTTGGCCTTGAGAACACCCACTGCCCAGCGCTCCTTTGTGTACACACGTGGTGGAGGAAGGGTGCTGCATTCGGCTCCGTGAGAACTTCTCCGGGCCACATAGTGTGAACGCAAGTAGATGAGCCCTACATCTCATGCCAGTCACCTGTGCGAGTTGGACAAGGCGAACTCCCTGCTTGAATCCCGGGGTGGGTTAAGTACCCTCCGGGGAAGGATCGTTGCTTGGGACCCCGGGGCTGGTGTCGAGGTGACTGTTCTGTGCATCCACCTCGCAGCTGTTCTCTCTCCGCGGGTTCTCTCCGCCTGCTGCAGCCAAAAGGGACACAGCTTAGGGTAAAGATAAAAACCCGGGGTGTAAACGTTCTTGCCTAGCCCTCGCCCCAAGCACAAGCGTATATGCCGCTGGTCAAAGGCTTTCGCCACAAGCTGAACACGTTTGGTCTCATCTAAGCCTCTGAAGCCCGAGTTCACCCAGCTACGAATCAAACTTCAGGAGAGGTGCTCAGGGTGATGCGGACTGCCAAGCGTTTCACCAGGCAGCCCAGATCGAGTACAAACACTTGTGTTTTAAACGGGCAGAGGAAATGGTGTCAAGAGCGCGCCTCCATCTCCCGGGCGACGTACACGTTCTCTCCACGAGACGCAAGCCCTTCCTCCAGTGTGAAAGGCCTCTACACTCTACACCTCTTGCGCTCGCAGCACGCAGGTGCCACCCGCTCTGAACATCTTCCAAAGGCACAGGGGTCACGCAACGTGTGAACCACCGAGCGCGGGTGCAGCACACACCTAGGTCTTCGCTGTCGGCCTGAGAACACCCACGGCACAGGGCTTCTTTGGTGCACACACGTGGTAGCGGTCGGTGATGCCTTCTGCTCCGTGAAACCTTCTCGGGGACACAGAGCGTGAGCGCACGTAGATTAGCCCTACACCTCATCCCTCTTTCTTGAGTGAGTTGTACTGCTATAAGGCAAAACTCCCTGCTGGAATCTCGGTGTGGCTTAAGTATCCTCCGGGAAGCGATCGCTGCTAGAGACACTGTGCTGCTCTCTAAGATAACGGTCTGTGCCTCCACTGCGCTGCTGTTGTCTCCAAGTCGCTTGCGAAGGCCTTTTCGAAGAGGTTGCTCACAGTGTCGTTTCTTTAGAGCAACCCACAGGCATACGAGGATGCCGGTTCTGTGAAGGAAAATGCTCCCTGCCTCAGCCACTTGGGCGCCGTTTTGTACAGGAAAGGACACTCTGCCTTGGAGGCTCTTCCTTCCGGATTGCCACTCGCACTGGCGATGTCTCCTGAATCTCGCGGGGTTACGGTGCCGTCACAGGGTCCGTATCTCAGGCCTAGAACGGCAGAGCGTCCGGCAGCTTTGAAAGAGACCGTCGGCATTCTTCTGGCCTTCGGGGACGCTCCATGAGGAACAAGCTCCTCAGCAGCGTGCGTCTTTAGATCTTTCATGGCAGAACCTCTGTGGGCGACCTCATTCCTCCCCCCACGTGAGAGACACACACAACCTGCCATTAGGGGGTGGAAGGCTTTAGAGTCCAGCAGCGAGGCTGGCGCTCCCACTCAGCGTTCCTGCACGGAACTGAGCCCGGGTGCGTGAGACCGTGAGAGGGGGCAAAGACAGGCGTACCAGTGAGCTGTTCACGGTGCACGCTGACGCATCACCCTTCAAGCTCACGTTCCTTTCATGGAGCGAACACGAGGCCTTGATTGCACTTTCCTGTGGTACGTAAACTTTGGTCGCGTCCCCTGGTGGGCACATCGGCTCAGGACTGCCCTGTCCCAAAGGCTCCAGGTGTGGAGCCCGACTGTTGGAGCTCAGCCTCACGTGGCTCTTTCACGGACGAGACCGGCTCGCAATGGGACCGTTCACGAGCTGGGGACCGTGCTGGCTGTTAGGAGTCGGCACACCAAGAGCCCTCCGAGGGAGAGGAGCTGCTGACGTTTGCCAGCACAGTCTCCAATTCCCAACTGCAACCATTCCCTGTAAGAGGCTCCCGAAAGCTTCGACGCAGTTTCTCAGTTAGCTATAAATGGAGGCCAGTCACTTGGCAGACTCCCCCAACGCCCGGCCTCCCAGGCTGCGATACAGACACGCCGACTGCTTCAGCCAACAGGGACAGCTTGGAGTAAAAGGGAGACTCCTACGTGTCAAAGTACTTGCGTGACGCTGGCCAGAAGCTCAAACATTTAGGGCAGGGCATCAGGGCACTTCGCCGCACGCGGAGCAAGTTTGTTCTCATCTCGCCTCTGAAAGCCGAGTTTAACCAGCTAGGAAGCAAACTTCGGGAAAGGTACTCAGGGTGCCGCCGCTTCAAAATTCTCTCACCAGACAGCCCAAATCGTGTACGCCTCTTTGTATTTTCCATGGGCAGGACAAAATGGTGTCAAACCCGCACGCCTCCAGCTGGGGGTGGGTTGGGGTGGGGTGGGGTGGGGTGGGGGTGGGGGTTGGGCGACGTACACTTTCTCCACGGGAAACAGGCCCACGCCTTCAGTGTGAAAGGCCTCTACGCCTCTCCGCTTTTGCAGCCCAGGCGCAGCCTCAGCTCTGAAAAGCTTCCAGAGCAGGAAGGTCAGAAAACCTTTGAACCACCCAGCAGGTGCAGCACAGAACAAGGGCTTCTCTCTTGGCCTTGAGAACACCCACTGCCCAGCGCTCCTTTGTGTACACACGTGGTGGAGGAAGGGTGCTGCATTCGGCTCCGTGAGAACTTCTCCGGGCCACGTAGTGTGAACGCAAGTAGATGAGCCCTACATCTCATGCCAGTCTCCTGTGCGAGTTGGACAAGGCGAACTCCCTGCTTGAATCCCGGGGTGGGTTAAGTACCCTCCGGGGAAGGATCGTTGCTTGGGACCCCGGGGCTGGTGTCGAGGTGACTCTTCTGTGCATCCACCTCGCAGCTGTTCTCTCTCCGCGGGTTCTCTCCGCCTGCTGCAGCCAAAAGGGACACAGCTTAGGGTAAAGATAAAAACCCGGGGTGTAAACGTTCTTGCCTAGCCCTCGCCCCAAGCACAAGCGTATATGCCTCTGGTCAAAGGCTTTCGCCACAAGCTGAACACGTTTGGTCTCATCTAAGCCTCTGAAGCCCGAGTTCACCCAGCTACGAATCAAACTTCAGGAGAGGTGCTCAGGGTGATGCGGACTGCCAAGCGTTTCACCAGGCAGCCCAGATCGAGTACAAACACTTGTGTTTTAAACGGGCAGAGGAAATGGTGTCAAGAGCGCGCCTCCATCTCCCGGGCGACGTACACGTTCTCTCCACGAGACGCAAGCCCTTCCTCCAGTGTGAAAGGCCTCTACACTCTACACCTCTTGCGCTCGCAGCACGCAGGTGCCACCCGCTCTGAACATCTTCCAAAGGCACAGGGGTCACGCAACGTGTGAACCACCGAGCGCGGGTGCAGCACACACCTAGGTCTTCGCTGTCGGCCTGAGAACACCCACGGCACAGGGCTTCTTTGGTGCACACACGTGGTAGCGGTCGGTGATGCCTTCTGCTCCGTGAAACCTTCTCGGGGACACAGAGCGTGAGCGCACGTAGATTAGCCCTACACCTCATCCCTCTTTCTTGAGTGAGTTGTACTGCTATAAGGCAAAACTCCCTGCTGGAATCTCGGTGTGGCTTAAGTATCCTCCGGGAAGCGATCGCTGCTAGAGACACTGTGCTGCTCTCTAAGATAACGGTCTGTGCCTCCACTGCGCTGCTGTTGTCTCCAAGTCGCTTGCGAAGGCCTTTTCGAAGAGGTTGCTCACAGTGTCGTTTCTTTAGAGCAACCCACAGGCATACGAGGATGCCGGTTCTGTGAAGGAAAATGCTCCCTGCCTCAGCCACTTGGGCGCCGTTTTGTACAGGAAAGGACACTCCGCCTTGGAGGCTCTTCCTTCCGGATTGCCACTCGCACTGGCGATGTCTCCTGAATCTCGCGGGGTTACGGTGCCGTCACAGGGTCCGTATCTCAGGCCTAGAACGGCAGAGCGTCCGGCAGCTTTGAAAGAGACCGTCGGCATTCTTCTGGCCTTCGGGGACGCTCCATGAGGAACAAGCTCCTCAGCAGCGTGCGTCTTTAGATCTTTCATGGCAGAACCTCTGTGGGCGACCTCATTCCTCCCCCCACGTGAGAGACACACACAACCTGCCATTAGGGGGTGGAAGGCTTTAGAGTCCAGCAGCGAGGCTGGCGCTCCCACTCAGCGTTCCTGCACGGAACTGAGCCCGGGTGCGTGAGACCGTGAGAGGGGGCAAAGACAGGCGTACCAGCGAGCTGTTCACGGTGCACGCTGACGCATCACCCTTCAAGCTCACGTTCCTTTCATGGAGAGAACACGAGGCCTTGATTGCGCTTTCCTGTGGTACGTAAACTTTGGTCGCGTCCCCTGGTGGGCACATCGGCTCAGGACTGCCCTGTCCCAAAGGCTCCAGGTGTGGAGCCCGACTGTTGGAGCTCAGCCTCACGTGGCTCTTTCACGGACGAGACCGGCTCGCAATGGGACCGTTCACGAGCTGGGGACCGTGCTGGCTGTTAGGAGTCGGCACACCAAGAGCCCTCCGAGGGAGAGGAGCTGCTGACGTTTGCCAGCACAGTCTCCAATTCCCAACTGCAACCATTCCCTGTAAGAGGCTCCCGAAAGCTTCGACGCAGTTTCTCAGTTAGCTATAAATGGAGGCCAGTCACTTGGCAGACTCCCCCAACGCCCGGCCTCCCAGGCTGCGATACACACACGCCGACTGCTTCAGCCAACAGGGACAGCTTGGAGTAAAAGGGAGACTCCTACGTGTCAAAGTACTTGCGTGACGCTGGCCAGAAGCTCAAACATTTAGGGCAGGGCATCAGGGCACTTCGCCGCACGCGGAGCAAGTTTGTTCTCATCTCGCCTCTGAAAGCCGAGTTTAACCAGCTAGGAAGCAAACTTCGGGAAAGGTACTCAGGGTGCCGCCGCTTCAAAATTCTCTCACCAGACAGCCCAAATCGTGTACGCCTCTTTGTATTTTCCATGGGCAGGACAAAATGGTGTCAAACCCGCACGCCTCCAGCTGGGGGTGGGTTGGGGTGGGGTGGGGTGGGGTGGGGGTGGGGGTTGGGCGACGTACACTTTCTCCACGGGAAACAGGCCCACGCCTTCAGTGTGAAAGGCCTCTACGCCTCTCCGCTTTCGCAGCCCAGGCGCAGCCTCAGCTCTGAAAAGCTTCCAGAGCAGGAAGGTCAGAAAACCTTTGAACCACCCAGCAGGTGCAGCACAGAACAAGGGCTTCTCTCTTGGCCTTGAGAACACCCACTGCCCAGCGCTCCTTTGTGTACACACGTGGTGGAGGAAGGGTGCTGCATTCGGCTCCGTGAGAACTTCTCCGGGCCACGTAGTGTGAACGCAAGTAGATGAGCCCTACATCTCATGCCAGTCTCCTGTGCGAGTTGGACAAGGCGAACTCCCTGCTTGAATCCCTGGGTGGGTTAAGTACCCTCCGGGGAAGGATCGTTGCTTGGGACCCCGGGGCTGGTGTCGAGGTGACTGTTCTGTGCATCCACCTCGCAGCTGTTCTCTCTCCGCGGGTTCTCTCCGCCTGCTGCAGCCAAAAGGGACACAGCTTAGGGTAAAGATAAAAACCCGGGGTGTAAACGTTCTTGCCTAGCCCTCGCCCCAAGCACAAGCGTATATGCCTCTGGTCAAAGGCTTTCGCCACAAGCTGAACACGTTTGGTCTCATCTAAGCCTCTGAAGCCCGAGTTCACCCAGCTACGAATCAAACTTCAGGAGAGGTGCTCAGGGTGATGCGGACTGCCAAGCGTTTCACCAGGCAGCCCAGATCGAGTACAAACACTTGTGTTTTAAACGGGCAGAGGAAATGGTGTCAAGAGCGCGCCTCCATCTCCCGGGCGACGTACACGTTCTCTCCACGAGACGCAAGCCCTTCCTCCAGTGTGAAAGGCCTCTACACTCTACACCTCTTGCGCTCGCAGCACGCAGGTGCCACCCGCTCTGAACATCTTCCAAAGGCACAGGGGTCACGCAACGTGTGAACCACCGAGCGCGGGTGCAGCACACACCTAGGTCTTCGCTGTCGGCCTGAGAACACCCACGGCACAGGGCTTCTTTGGTGCACACACGTGGTAGCGGTCGGTGATGCCTTCTGCTCCGTGAAACCTTCTCGGGGACACAGAGCGTGAGCGCACGTAGATTAGCCCTACACCTCATCCCTCTTTCTTGAGTGAGTTGTACTGCTATAAGGCAAAACTCCCTGCTGGAATCTCGGTGTGGCTTAAGTATCCTCCGGGAAGCGATCGCTGCTAGAGACACTGTGCTGCTCTCTAGGATAACGGTCTGTGCCTCCACTGCGCTGCTGTTGTCTCCAAGTCGCTTGCGAAGGCCTTTTCGAAGAGGTTGCTCACAGTGTCGTTTCTTTAGAGCAACCCACAGGCATACGAGGATGCCGGTTCTGTGAAGGAAAATGCTCCCTGCCTCAGCCACTTGGGCGCCGTTTTGTACAGGAAAGGACACTCCGCCTTGGAGGCTCTTCCTTCCGGATTGCCACTCGCACTGGCGATGTCTCCTGAATCTCGCGGGGTTACGGTGCCGTCACAGGGTCCGTATCTCAGGCCTAGAACGGCAGAGCGTCCGGCAGCTTTGAAAGAGACCGTCGGCATTCTTCTGGCCTTCGGGGACGCTCCATGAGGAACAAGCTCCTCAGCAGCGTGCGTCTTTAGATCTTTCATGGCAGAACCTCTGTGGGCGACCTCATTCCTCCCCCCACGTGAGAGACACACACAACCTGCCATTAGGGGGTGGAAGGCTTTAGAGTCCAGCAGCGAGGCTGGCGCTCCCACTCAGCGTTCCTGCACGGAACTGAGCCCGGGTGCGTGAGACCGTGAGAGGGGGCAAAGACAGGCGTACCAGCGAGCTGTTCACGGTGCACGCTGACGCATCACCCTTCAAGCTCACGTTCCTTTCATGGAGAGAACACGAGGCCTTGATTGCGCTTTCCTGTGGTACGTAAACTTTGGTCGCGTCCCCTGGTGGGCACATCGGCTCAGGACTGCCCTGTCCCAAAGGCTCCAGGTGTGGAGCCCGACTGTTGGAGCTCAGCCTCACGTGGCTCTTTCACGGACGAGACCGGCTCGCAATGGGACCGTTCACGAGCTGGGGACCGTGCTGGCTGTTAGGAGTCGGCACACCAAGAGCCCTCCGAGGGAGAGGAGCTGCTGACGTTTGCCAGCACAGTCTCCAATTCCCAACTGCAACCATTCCCTGTAAGAGGCTCCCGAAAGCTTCGACGCAGTTTCTCAGTTAGCTATAAATGGAGGCCAGTCACTTGGCAGACTCCCCCAACGCCCGGCCTCCCAGGCTGCGATACAGACACGCCGACTGCTTCAGCCAACAGGGACAGCTTGGAGTAAAAGGGAGACTCCTACGTGTCAAAGTACTTGCGTGACGCTGGCCAGAAGCTCAAACATTTAGGGCAGGGCATCAGGGCACTTCGCCGCACGCGGAGCAAGTTTGTTCTCATCTCGCCTCTGAAAGCCGAGTTTAACCAGCTAGGAAGCAAACTTCGGGAAAGGTACTCAGGGTGCCGCCGCTTCAAAATTCTCTCACCAGACAGCCCAAATCGTGGACGCCTCTTTGTATTTTCCATGGGCAGGACAAAATGGTGTCAAACCCGCACGCCTCCAGCTGGGGGTGGGTTGGGGTGGGGTGGGGTGGGGTGGGGGTGGGGGTTGGGCGACGTACACTTTCTCCACGGGAAACAGGCCCACGCCTTCAGTGTGAAAGGCCTCTACGCCTCTCCGCTTTTGCAGCCCAGGCGCAGCCTCAGCTCTGAAAAGCTTCCAGAGCAGGAAGGTCAGAAAACCTTTGAACCACCCAGCAGGTGCAGCACAGAACAAGGGCTTCTCTCTTGGCCTTGAGAACACCCACTGCCCAGCGCTCCTTTGTGTACACACGTGGTGGAGGAAGGGTGCTGCATTCGGCTCCGTGAGAACTTCTCCGGGCCACGTAGTGTGAACGCAAGTAGATGAGCCCTACATCTCATGCCAGTCTCCTGTGCGAGTTGGACAAGGCGAACTCCCTGCTTGAATCCCGGGGTGGGTTAAGTACCCTCCGGGGAAGGATCGTTGCTTGGGACCCCGGGGCTGGTGTCGAGGTGACTCTTCTGTGCATCCACCTCGCAGCTGTTCTCTCTCCGCGGGTTCTCTCCGCCTGCTGCAGCCAAAAGGGACACAGCTTAGGGTAAAGATAAAAACCCGGGGTGTAAACGTTCTTGCCTAGCCCTCGCCCCAAGCACAAGCGTATATGCCTCTGGTCAAAGGCTTTCGCCACAAGCTGAACACGTTTGGTCTCATCTAAGCCTCTGAAGCCCGAGTTCACCCAGCTACGAATCAAACTTCAGGAGAGGTGGTCAGGGTGATGCGGACTGCCAAGCGTTTCACCAGGCAGCCCAGATCGAGTACAAACACTTGTGTTTTAAACGGGCAGAGGAAATGGTGTCAAGAGCGCGCCTCCATCTCCCGGGCGACGTACACGTTCTCTCCACGAGACGCAAGCCCTTCCTCCAGTGTGAAAGGCCTCTACACTCTACACCTCTTGCGCTCGCAGCACGCAGGTGCCACCCGCTCTGAACATCTTCCAAAGGCACAGGGGTCACGCAACGTGTGAACCACCGAGCGCGGGTGCAGCACACACCTAGGTCTTCGCTGTCGGCCTGAGAACACCCACGGCACAGGGCTTCTTTGGTGCACACACGTGGTAGCGGTCGGTGATGCCTTCTGCTCCGTGAAACCTTCTCGGGGACACAGAGCGTGAGCGCACGTAGATTAGCCCTACACCTCATCCCTCTTTCTTGAGTGAGTTGTACTGCTATAAGGCAAAACTCCCTGCTGGAATCTCGGTGTGGCTTAAGTATCCTCCGGGAAGCGATCGCTGCTAGAGACACTGTGCTGCTCTCTAAGATAACGGTCTGTGCCTCCACTGCGCTGCTGTTGTCTCCAAGTCGCTTGCGAAGGCCTTTTCGAAGAGGTTGCTCACAGTGTCGTTTCTTTAGAGCAACCCACAGGCATACGAGGATGCCGGTTCTGTGAAGGAAAATGCTCCCTGCCTCAGCCACTTGGGCGCCGTTTTGTACAGGAAAGGACACTCCGCCTTGGAGGCTCTTCCTTCCGGATTGCCACTCGCACTGGCGATGTCTCCTGAATCTCGCGGGGTTACGGTGCCGTCACAGGGTCCGTATCTCAGGCCTAGAACGGCAGAGCGTCCGGCAGCTTTGAAAGAGACCGTCGGCATTCTTCTGGCCTTCGGGGACGCTCCATGAGGAACAAGCTCCTCAGCAGCGTGCGTCTTTAGATCTTTCATGGCAGAACCTCTGTGGGCGACCTCATTCCTCCCCCCACGTGAGAGACACACACAACCTGCCATTAGGGGGTGGAAGGCTTTAGAGTCCAGCAGCGAGGCTGGCGCTCCCACTCAGCGTTCCTGCACGGAACTGAGCCCGGGTGCGTGAGACCGTGAGAGGGGGCAAAGACAGGCGTACCAGCGAGCTGTTCACGGTGCACGCTGACGCATCACCCTTCAAGCTCACGTTCCTTTCATGGAGAGAACACGAGGCCTTGATTGCGCTTTCCTGTGGTACGTAAACTTTGGTCGCGTCCCCTGGTGGGCACATCGGCTCAGGACTGCCCTGTCCCAAAGGCTCCAGGTGTGGAGCCCGACTGTTGGAGCTCAGCCTCACGTGGCTCTTTCACGGACGAGACCGGCTCGCAATGGGACCGTTCACGAGCTGGGGACCGTGCTGGCTGTTAGGAGTCGGCACACCAAGAGCCCTCCGAGGGAGAGGAGCTGCTGACGTTTGCCAGCACAGTCTCCAATTCCCAACTGCAACCATTCCCTGTAAGAGGCTCCCGAAAGCTTCGACGCAGTTTCTCAGTTAGCTATAAATGGAGGCCAGTCACTTGGCAGACTCCCCCAACGCCCGGCCTCCCAGGCTGCGATACAGACACGCCGACTGCTTCAGCCAACAGGGACAGCTTGGAGTAAAAGGGAGACTCCTACGTGTCAAAGTACTTGCGTGACGCTGGCCAGAAGCTCAAACATTTAGGGCAGGGCATCAGGGCACTTCGCCGCACGCGGAGCAAGTTTGTTCTCATCTCGCCTCTGAAAGCCGAGTTTAACCAGCTAGGAAGCAAACTTCGGGAAAGGTACTCAGGGTGCCGCCGCTTCAAAATTCTCTCACCAGACAGCCCAAATCGTGTACGCCTCTTTGTATTTTCCATGGGCAGGACAAAATGGTGTCAAACCCGCACGCCTCCAGCTGGGGGTGGGTTGGGGTGGGGTGGGGTGGGGTGGGGGTGGGGGTTGGGCGACGTACACTTTCTCCACGGGAAACAGGCCCACGCCTTCAGTGTGAAAGGCCTCTACGCCTCTCCGCTTTCGCAGCCCAGGCGCAGCCTCAGCTCTGAAAAGCTTCCAGAGCAGGAAGGTCAGAAAACCTTTGAACCACCCAGCAGGTGCAGCACAGAACAAGGGCTTCTCTCTTGGCCTTGAGAACACCCACTGCCCAGCGCTCCTTTGTGTACACACGTGGTGGAGGAAGGGTGCTGCATTCGGCTCCGTGAGAACTTCTCCGGGCCACGTAGTGTGAACGCAAGTAGATGAGCCCTACATCTCATGCCAGTCTCCTGTGCGAGTTGGACAAGGCGAACTCCCTGCTTGAATCCCTGGGTGGGTTAAGTACCCTCCGGGGAAGGATCGTTGCTTGGGACCCCGGGGCTGGTGTCGAGGTGACTGTTCTGTGCATCCACCTCGCAGCTGTTCTCTCTCCGCGGGTTCTCTCCGCCTGCTGCAGCCAAAAGGGACACAGCTTAGGGTAAAGATAAAAACCCGGGGTGTAAACGTTCTTGCCTAGCCCTCGCCCCAAGCACAAGCGTATATGCCTCTGGTCAAAGGCTTTCGCCACAAGCTGAACACGTTTGGTCTCATCTAAGCCTCTGAAGCCCGAGTTCACCCAGCTACGAATCAAACTTCAGGAGAGGTGCTCAGGGTGATGCGGACTGCCAAGCGTTTCACCAGGCAGCCCAGATCGAGTACAAACACTTGTGTTTTAAACGGGCAGAGGAAATGGTGTCAAGAGCGCGCCTCCATCTCCCGGGCGACGTACACGTTCTCTCCACGAGACGCAAGCCCTTCCTCCAGTGTGAAAGGCCTCTACACTCTACACCTCTTGCGCTCGCAGCACGCAGGTGCCACCCGCTCTGAACATCTTCCAAAGGCACAGGGGTCACGCAACGTGTGAACCACCGAGCGCGGGTGCAGCACACACCTAGGTCTTCGCTGTCGGCCTGAGAACACCCACGGCACAGGGCTTCTTTGGTGCACACACGTGGTAGCGGTCGGTGATGCCTTCTGCTCCGTGAAACCTTCTCGGGGACACAGAGCGTGAGCGCACGTAGATTAGCCCTACACCTCATCCCTCTTTCTTGAGTGAGTTGTACTGCTATAAGGCAAAACTCCCTGCTGGAATCTCGGTGTGGCTTAAGTATCCTCCGGGAAGCGATCGCTGCTAGAGACACTGTGCTGCTCTCTAGGATAACGGTCTGTGCCTCCACTGCGCTGCTGTTGTCTCCAAGTCGCTTGCGAAGGCCTTTTCGAAGAGGTTGCTCACAGTGTCGTTTCTTTAGAGCAACCCACAGGCATACGAGGATGCCGGTTCTGTGAAGGAAAATGCTCCCTGCCTCAGCCACTTGGGCGCCGTTTTGTACAGGAAAGGACACTCCGCCTTGGAGGCTCTTCCTTCCGGATTGCCACTCGCACTGGCGATGTCTCCTGAATCTCGCGGGGTTACGGTGCCGTCACAGGGTCCGTATCTCAGGCCTAGAACGGCAGAGCGTCCGGCAGCTTTGAAAGAGACCGTCGGCATTCTTCTGGCCTTCGGGGACGCTCCATGAGGAACAAGCTCCTCAGCAGCGTGCGTCTTTAGATCTTTCATGGCAGAACCTCTGTGGGCGACCTCATTCCTCCCCCCACGTGAGAGACACACACAACCTGCCATTAGGGGGTGGAAGGCTTTAGAGTCCAGCAGCGAGGCTGGCGCTCCCACTCAGCGTTCCTGCACGGAACTGAGCCCGGGTGCGTGAGACCGTGAGAGGGGGCAAAGACAGGCGTACCAGCGAGCTGTTCACGGTGCACGCTGACGCATCACCCTTCAAGCTCACGTTCCTTTCATGGAGAGAACACGAGGCCTTGATTGCGCTTTCCTGTGGTACGTAAACTTTGGTCGCGTCCCCTGGTGGGCACATCGGCTCAGGACTGCCCTGTCCCAAAGGCTCCAGGTGTGGAGCCCGACTGTTGGAGCTCAGCCTCACGTGGCTCTTTCACGGACGAGACCGGCTCGCAATGGGACCGTTCACGAGCTGGGGACCGTGCTGGCTGTTAGGAGTCGGCACACCAAGAGCCCTCCGAGGGAGAGGAGCTGCTGACGTTTGCCAGCACAGTCTCCAATTCCCAACTGCAACCATTCCCTGTAAGAGGCTCCCGAAAGCTTCGACGCAGTTTCTCAGTTAGCTATAAATGGAGGCCAGTCACTTGGCAGACTCCCCCAACGCCCGGCCTCCCAGGCTGCGATACAGACACGCCGACTGCTTCAGCCAACAGGGACAGCTTGGAGTAAAAGGGAGACTCCTACGTGTCAAAGTACTTGCGTGACGCTGGCCAGAAGCTCAAACATTTAGGGCAGGGCATCAGGGCACTTCGCCGCACGCGGAGCAAGTTTGTTCTCATCTCGCCTCTGAAAGCCGAGTTTAACCAGCTAGGAAGCAAACTTCGGGAAAGGTACTCAGGGTGCCGCCGCTTCAAAATTCTCTCACCAGACAGCCCAAATCGTGTACGCCTCTTTGTATTTTCCATGGGCAGGACAAAATGGTGTCAAACCCGCACGCCTCCAGCTGGGGGTGGGTTGGGGTGGGGTGGGGTGGGGTGGGGGTGGGGGTTGGGCGACGTACACTTTCTCCACGGGAAACAGGCCCACGCCTTCAGTGTGAAAGGCCTCTACGCCTCTCCGCTTTCGCAGCCCAGGCGCAGCCTCAGCTCTGAAAAGCTTCCAGAGCAGGAAGGTCAGAAAACCTTTGAACCACCCAGCAGGTGCAGCACAGAACAAGGGCTTCTCTCTTGGCCTTGAGAACACCCACTGCCCAGCGCTCCTTTGTGTACACACGTGGTGGAGGAAGGGTGCTGCATTCGGCTCCGTGAGAACTTCTCCGGGCCACGTAGTGTGAACGCAAGTAGATGAGCCCTACATCTCATGCCAGTCTCCTGTGCGAGTTGGACAAGGCGAACTCCCTGCTTGAATCCCGGGGTGGGTTAAGTACCCTCCGGGGAAGGATCGTTGCTTGGGACCCCGGGGCTGGTGTCGAGGTGACTGTTCTGTGCATCCACCTCGCAGCTGTTCTCTCTCCGCGGGTTCTCTCCGCCTGCTGCAGCCAAAAGGGACACAGCTTAGGGTAAAGATAAAAACCCGGGGTGTAAACGTTCTTGCCTAGCCCTCGCCCCAAGCACAAGCGTATATGCCTCTGGTCAAAGGCTTTCGCCACAAGCTGAACACGTTTGGTCTCATCTAAGCCTCTGAAGCCCGAGTTCACCCAGCTACGAATCAAACTTCAGGAGAGGTGCTCAGGGTGATGCGGACTGCCAAGCGTTTCACCAGGCAGCCCAGATCGAGTACAAACACTTGTGTTTTAAACGGGCAGAGGAAATGGTGTCAAGAGCGCGCCTCCATCTCCCGGGCGACGTACACGTTCTCTCCACGAGACGCAAGCCCTTCCTCCAGTGTGAAAGGCCTCTACACTCTACACCTCTTGCGCTCGCAGCACGCAGGTGCCACCCGCTCTGAACATCTTCCAAAGGCACAGGGGTCACGCAACGTGTGAACCACCGAGCGCGGGTGCAGCACACACCTAGGTCTTCGCTGTCGGCCTGAGAACACCCACGGCACAGGGCTTCTTTGGTGCACACACGTGGTAGCGGTCGGTGATGCCTTCTGCTCCGTGAAACCTTCTCGGGGACACAGAGCGTGAGCGCACGTAGATTAGCCCTACACCTCATCCCTCTTTCTTGAGTGAGTTGTACTGCTATAAGGCAAAACTCCCTGCTGGAATCTCGGTGTGGCTTAAGTATCCTCCGGGAAGCGATCGCTGCTAGAGACACTGTGCTGCTCTCTAGGATAACGGTCTGTGCCTCCACTGCGCTGCTGTTGTCTCCAAGTCGCTTGCGAAGGCCTTTTCGAAGAGGTTGCTCACAGTGTCGTTTCTTTAGAGCAACCCACAGGCATACGAGGATGCCGGTTCTGTGAAGGAAAATGCTCCCTGCCTCAGCCACTTGGGCGCCGTTTTGTACAGGAAAGGACACTCCGCCTTGGAGGCTCTTCCTTCCGGATTGCCACTCGCACTGGCGATGTCTCCTGAATCTCGCGGGGTTACGGTGCCGTCACAGGGTCCGTATCTCAGGCCTAGAACGGCAGAGCGTCCGGCAGCTTTGAAAGAGACCGTCGGCATTCTTCTGGCCTTCGGGGACGCTCCATGAGGAACAAGCTCCTCAGCAGCGTGCGTCTTTAGATCTTTCATGGCAGAACCTCTGTGGGCGACCTCATTCCTCCCCCCACGTGAGAGACACACACAACCTGCCATTAGGGGGTGGAAGGCTTTAGAGTCCAGCAGCGAGGCTGGCGCTCCCACTCAGCGTTCCTGCACGGAACTGAGCCCGGGTGCGTGAGACCGTGAGAGGGGGCAAAGACAGGCGTACCAGCGAGCTGTTCACGGTGCACGCTGACGCATCACCCTTCAAGCTCACGTTCCTTTCATGGAGAGAACACGAGGCCTTGATTGCGCTTTCCTGTGGTACGTAAACTTTGGTCGCGTCCCCTGGTGGGCACATCGGCTCAGGACTGCCCTGTCCCAAAGGCTCCAGGTGTGGAGCCCGACTGTTGGAGCTCAGCCTCACGTGGCTCTTTCACGGACGAGACCGGCTCGCAATGGGACCGTTCACGAGCTGGGGACCGTGCTGGCTGTTAGGAGTCGGCACACCAAGAGCCCTCCGAGGGAGAGGAGCTGCTGACGTTTGCCAGCACAGTCTCCAATTCCCAACTGCAACCATTCCCTGTAAGAGGCTCCCGAAAGCTTCGACGCAGTTTCTCAGTTAGCTATAAATGGAGGCCAGTCACTTGGCAGACTCCCCCAACGCCCGGCCTCCCAGGCTGCGATACAGACACGCCGACTGCTTCAGCCAACAGGGACAGCTTGGAGTAAAAGGGAGACTCCTACGTGTCAAAGTACTTGCGTGACGCTGGCCAGAAGCTCAAACATTTAGGGCAGGGCATCAGGGCACTTCGCCGCACGCGGAGCAAGTTTGTTCTCATCTCGCCTCTGAAAGCCGAGTTTAACCAGCTAGGAAGCAAACTTCGGGAAAGGTACTCAGGGTGCCGCCGCTTCAAAATTCTCTCACCAGACAGCCCAAATCGTGTACGCCTCTTTGTATTTTCCATGGGCAGGACAAAATGGTGTCAAACCCGCACGCCTCCAGCTGGGGGTGGGTTGGGGTGGGGTGGGGTGGGGTGGGGGTGGGGGTTGGGCGACGTACACTTTCTCCATGGGAAACAGGCCCACGCCTTCAGTGTGAAAGGCCTCTACGCCTCTCCGCTTTCGCAGCCCAGGCGCAGCCTCAGCTCTGAAAAGCTTCCAGAGCAGGAAGGTCAGAAAACCTTTGAACCACCCAGCAGGTGCAGCACAGAACAAGGGCTTCTCTCTTGGCCTTGAGAACACCCACTGCCCAGCGCTCCTTTGTGTACACACGTGGTGGAGGAAGGGTGCTGCATTCGGCTCCGTGAGAACTTCTCCGGGCCACGTAGTGTGAACGCAAGTAGATGAGCCCTACATCTCATGCCAGTCTCCTGTGCGAGTTGGACAAGGCGAACTCCCTGCTTGAATCCCGGGGTGGGTTAAGTACCCTCCGGGGAAGGATCGTTGCTTGGGACCCCGGGGCTGGTGTCGAGGTGACTGTTCTGTGCATCCACCTCGCAGCTGTTCTCTCTCCGCGGGTTCTCTCCGCCTGCTGCAGCCAAAAGGGACACAGCTTAGGGTAAAGATAAAAACCCGGGGTGTAAACGTTCTTGCCTAGCCCTCGCCCCAAGCACAAGCGTATATGCCTCTGGTCAAAGGCTTTCGCCACAAGCTGAACACGTTTGGTCTCATCTAAGCCTCTGAAGCCCGAGTTCACCCAGCTACGAATCAAACTTCAGGAGAGGTGCTCAGGGTGATGCGGACTGCCAAGCGTTTCACCAGGCAGCCCAGATCGAGTACAAACACTTGTGTTTTAAACGGGCAGAGGAAATGGTGTCAAGAGCGCGCCTCCATCTCCCGGGCGACGTACACGTTCTCTCCACGAGACGCAAGCCCTTCCTCCAGTGTGAAAGGCCTCTACACTCTACACCTCTTGCGCTCGCAGCACGCAGGTGCCACCCGCTCTGAACATCTTCCAAAGGCACAGGGGTCACGCAACGTGTGAACCACCGAGCGCGGGTGCAGCACACACCTAGGTCTTCGCTGTCGGCCTGAGAACACCCACGGCACAGGGCTTCTTTGGTGCACACACGTGGTAGCGGTCGGTGATGCCTTCTGCTCCGTGAAACCTTCTCGGGGACACAGAGCGTGAGCGCACGTAGATTAGCCCTACACCTCATCCCTCTTTCTTGAGTGAGTTGTACTGCTATAAGGCAAAACTCCCTGCTGGAATCTCGGTGTGGCTTAAGTATCCTCCGGGAAGCGATCGCTGCTAGAGACACTGTGCTGCTCTCTAGGATAACGGTCTGTGCCTCCACTGCGCTGCTGTTGTCTCCAAGTCGCTTGCGAAGGCCTTTTCGAAGAGGTTGCTCACAGTGTCGTTTCTTTAGAGCAACCCACAGGCATACGAGGATGCCGGTTCTGTGAAGGAAAATGCTCCCTGCCTCAGCCACTTGGGCGCCGTTTTGTACAGGAAAGGACACTCCGCCTTGGAGGCTCTTCCTTCCGGATTGCCACTCGCACTGGCGATGTCTCCTGAATCTCGCGGGGTTACGGTGCCGTCACAGGGTCCGTATCTCAGGCCTAGAACGGCAGAGCGTCCGGCAGCTTTGAAAGAGACCGTCGGCATTCTTCTGGCCTTCGGGGACGCTCCATGAGGAACAAGCTCCTCAGCAGCGTGCGTCTTTAGATCTTTCATGGCAGAACCTCTGTGGGCGACCTCATTCCTCCCCCCACGTGAGAGACACACACAACCTGCCATTAGGGGGTGGAAGGCTTTAGAGTCCAGCAGCGAGGCTGGCGCTCCCACTCAGCGTTCCTGCACGGAACTGAGCCCGGGTGCGTGAGACCGTGAGAGGGGGCAAAGACAGGCGTACCAGCGAGCTGTTCACGGTGCACGCTGACGCATCACCCTTCAAGCTCACGTTCCTTTCATGGAGAGAACACGAGGCCTTGATTGCGCTTTCCTGTGGTACGTAAACTTTGGTCGCGTCCCCTGGTGGGCACATCGGCTCAGGACTGCCCTGTCCCAAAGGCTCCAGGTGTGGAGCCCGACTGTTGGAGCTCAGCCTCACGTGGCTCTTTCACGGACGAGACCGGCTCGCAATGGGACCGTTCACGAGCTGGGGACCGTGCTGGCTGTTAGGAGTCGGCACACCAAGAGCCCTCCGAGGGAGAGGAGCTGCTGACGTTTGCCAGCACAGTCTCCAATTCCCAACTGCAACCATTCCCTGTAAGAGGCTCCCGAAAGCTTCGATGCAGTTTCTCAGTTAGCTATAAATGGAGGCCAGTCACTTGGCAGACTCCCCCAACGCCCGGCCTCCCAGGCTGCGATACAGACACGCCGACTGCTTCAGCCAACAGGGACAGCTTGGAGTAAAAGGGAGACTCCTACGTGTCAAAGTACTTGCGTGACGCTGGCCAGAAGCTCAAACATTTAGGGCAGGGCATCAGGGCACTTCGCCGCACGCGGAGCAAGTTTGTTCTCATCTCGCCTCTGAAAGCCGAGTTTAACCAGCTAGGAAGCAAACTTCGGGAAAGGTACTCAGGGTGCCGCCGCTTCAAAATTCTCTCACCAGACAGCCCAAATCGTGTACGCCTCTTTGTATTTTCCATGGGCAGGACAAAATGGTGTCAAACCCGCACGCCTCCAGCTGGGGGTGGGTTGGGGTGGGGTGGGGTGGGGTGGGGGTGGGGGTTGGGCGACGTACACTTTCTCCACGGGAAACAGGCCCACGCCTTCAGTGTGAAAGGCCTCTACGCCTCTCCGCTTTCGCAGCCCAGGCGCAGCCTCAGCTCTGAAAAGCTTCCAGAGCAGGAAGGTCAGAAAACCTTTGAACCACCCAGCAGGTGCAGCACAGAACAAGGGCTTCTCTCTTGGCCTTGAGAACACCCACTGCCCAGCGCTCCTTTGTGTACACACGTGGTGGAGGAAGGGTGCTGCATTCGGCTCCGTGAGAACTTCTCCGGGCCACGTAGTGTGAACGCAAGTAGATGAGCCCTACATCTCATGCCAGTCTCCTGTGCGAGTTGGACAAGGCGAACTCCCTGCTTGAATCCCGGGGTGGGTTAAGTACCCTCCGGGGAAGGATCGTTGCTTGGGACCCCGGGGCTGGTGTCGAGGTGACTGTTCTGTGCATCCACCTCGCAGCTGTTCTCTCTCCGCGGGTTCTCTCCGCCTGCTGCAGCCAAAAGGGACACAGCTTAGGGTAAAGATAAAAACCCGGGGTGTAAACGTTCTTGCCTAGCCCTCGCCCCAAGCACAAGCGTATATGCCTCTGGTCAAAGGCTTTCGCCACAAGCTGAACACGTTTGGTCTCATCTAAGCCTCTGAAGCCCGAGTTCACCCAGCTATGTATCAAACTTCAGGAGAGGTGCTCAGGGTGATGCGGACTGCCAAGCGTTTCACCAGGCAGCCCAGATCGAGTACAAACACTTGTGTTTTAAACGGGCAGAGGAAATGGTGTCAAGAGCGCGCCTCCATCTCCCGGGCGACGTACACGTTCTCTCCACGAGACGCAAGCCCTTCCTCCAGTGTGAAAGGCCTCTACACTCTACACCTCTTGCGCTCGCAGCACGCAGGTGCCACCCGCTCTGAACATCTTCCAAAGGCACAGGGGTCACGCAACGTGTGAACCACCGAGCGCGGGTGCAGCACACACCTAGGTCTTCGCTGTCGGCCTGAGAACACCCACGGCACAGGGCTTCTTTGGTGCACACACGTGGTAGCGGTCGGTGATGCCTTCTGCTCCGTGAAACCTTCTCGGGGACACAGAGCGTGAGCGCACGTAGATTAGCCCTACACCTCATCCCTCTTTCTTGAGTGAGTTGTACTGCTATAAGGCAAAACTCCCTGCTGGAATCTCGGTGTGGCTTAAGTATCCTCCGGGAAGCGATCGCTGCTAGAGACACTGTGCTGCTCTCTAGGATAACGGTCTGTGCCTCCACTGCGCTGCTGTTGTCTCCAAGTCGCTTGCGAAGGCCTTTTCGAAGAGGTTGCTCACAGTGTCGTTTCTTTAGAGCAACCCACAGGCATACGAGGATGCCGGTTCTGTGAAGGAAAATGCTCCCTGCCTCAGCCACTTGGGCGCCGTTTTGTACAGGAAAGGACACTCCGCCTTGGAGGCTCTTCCTTCCGGATTGCCACTCGCACTGGCGATGTCTCCTGAATCTCGCGGGGTTACGGTGCCGTCACAGGGTCCGTATCTCAGGCCTAGAACGGCAGAGCGTCCGGCAGCTTTGAAAGAGACCGTCGGCATTCTTCTGGCCTTCGGGGACGCTCCATGAGGAACAAGCTCCTCAGCAGCGTGCGTCTTTAGATCTTTCATGGCAGAACCTCTGTGGGCGACCTCATTCCTCCCCCCACGTGAGAGACACACACAACCTGCCATTAGGGGGTGGAAGGCTTTAGAGTCCAGCAGCGAGGCTGGCGCTCCCACTCAGCGTTCCTGCACGGAACTGAGCCCGGGTGCGTGAGACCGTGAGAGGGGGCAAAGACAGGCGTACCAGCGAGCTGTTCACGGTGCACGCTGACGCATCACCCTTCAAGCTCACGTTCCTTTCATGGAGAGAACACGAGGCCTTGATTGCGCTTTCCTGTGGTACGTAAACTTTGGTCGCGTCCCCTGGTGGGCACATCGGCTCAGGACTGCCCTGTCCCAAAGGCTCCAGGTGTGGAGCCCGACTGTTGGAGCTCAGCCTCACGTGGCTCTTTCACGGACGAGACCGGCTCGCAATGGGACCGTTCACGAGCTGGGGACCGTGCTGGCTGTTAGGAGTCGGCACACCAAGAGCCCTCCGAGGGAGAGGAGCTGCTGACGTTTGCCAGCACAGTCTCCAATTCCCAACTGCAACCATTCCCTGTAAGAGGCTCCCGAAAGCTTCGACGCAGTTTCTCAGTTAGCTATAAATGGAGGCCAGTCACTTGGCAGACTCCCCCAACGCCCGGCCTCCCAGGCTGCGATACAGACACGCCGACTGCTTCAGCCAACAGGGACAGCTTGGAGTAAAAGGGAGACTCCTACGTGTCAAAGTACTTGCGTGACGCTGGCCAGAAGCTCAAACATTTAGGGCAGGGCATCAGGGCACTTCGCCGCACGCGGAGCAAGTTTGTTCTCATCTCGCCTCTGAAAGCCGAGTTTAACCAGCTAGGAAGCAAACTTCGGGAAAGGTACTCAGGGTGCCGCCGCTTCAAAATTCTCTCACCAGACAGCCCAAATCGTGTACGCCTCTTTGTATTTTCCATGGGCAGGACAAAATGGTGTCAAACCCGCACGCCTCCAGCTGGGGGTGGGTTGGGGTGGGGTGGGGTGGGGTGGGGGTGGGGGTTGGGCGACGTACACTTTCTCCACGGGAAACAGGCCCACGCCTTCAGTGTGAAAGGCCTCTACGCCTCTCCGCTTTCGCAGCCCAGGCGCAGCCTCAGCTCTGAAAAGCTTCCAGAGCAGGAAGGTCAGAAAACCTTTGAACCACCCAGCAGGTGCAGCACAGAACAAGGGCTTCTCTCTTGGCCTTGAGAACACCCACTGCCCAGCGCTCCTTTGTGTACACACGTGGTGGAGGAAGGGTGCTGCATTCGGCTCCGTGAGAACTTCTCCGGGCCACGTAGTGTGAACGCAAGTAGATGAGCCCTACATCTCATGCCAGTCTCCTGTGCGAGTTGGACAAGGCGAACTCCCTGCTTGAATCCCGGGGTGGGTTAAGTACCCTCCGGGGAAGGATCGTTGCTTGGGACCCCGGGGCTGGTGTCGAGGTGACTGTTCTGTGCATCCACCTCGCAGCTGTTCTCTCTCCGCGGGTTCTCTCTGCCTGCTGCAGCCAAAAGGGACACAGCTTAGGGTAAAGATAAAAACCCGGGGTGTAAACGTTCTTGCCTAGCCCTCGCCCCAAGCACAAGCGTATATGCCTCTGGTCAAAGGCTTTCGCCACAAGCTGAACACGTTTGGTCTCATCTAAGCCTCTGAAGCCCGAGTTCACCCAGCTACGAATCAAACTTCAGGAGAGGTGCTCAGGGTGATGCGGACTGCCAAGCGTTTCACCAGGCAGCCCAGATCGAGTACAAACACTTGTGTTTTAAACAGGCAGAGGAAATGGTGTCAAGAGCGCGCCTCCATCTCCCGGGCGACGTACACGTTCTCTCCACGAGACGCAAGCCCTTCCTCCAGTGTGAAAGGCCTCTACACTCTACACCTCTTGCGCTCGCAGCACGCAGGTGCCACCCGCTCTGAACATCTTCCAAAGGCACAGGGGTCACGCAACGTGTGAACCACCGAGCGCGGGTGCAGCACACACCTAGGTCTTCGCTGTCGGCCTGAGAACACCCACGGCACAGGGCTTCTTTGGTGCACACACGTGGTAGCGGTCGGTGATGCCTTCTGCTCCGTGAAACCTTCTCGGGGACACAGAGCGTGAGCGCACGTAGATTAGCCCTACACCTCATCCCTCTTTCTTGAGTGAGTTGTACTGCTATAAGGCAAAACTCCCTGCTGGAATCTCGGTGTGGCTTAAGTATCCTCCGGGAAGCGATCGCTGCTAGAGACACTGTGCTGCTCTCTAGGATAACGGTCTGTGCCTCCACTGCGCTGCTGTTGTCTCCAAGTCGCTTGCGAAGGCCTTTTCGAAGAGGTTGCTCACAGTGTCGTTTCTTTAGAGCAACCCACAGGCATACGAGGATGCCGGTTCTGTGAAGGAAAATGCTCCCTGCCTCAGCCACTTGGGCGCCGTTTTGTACAGGAAAGGACACTCCGCCTTGGAGGCTCTTCCTTCCGGATTGCCACTCGCACTGACGATGTCTCCTGAATCTCGCGGGGTTACGGTGCCGTCACAGGGTCCGTATCTCAGGCCTAGAACGGCAGAGCGTCCGGCAGCTTTGAAAGAGACCGTCGGCATTCTTCTGGCCTTCGGGGACGCTCCATGAGGAACAAGCTCCTCAGCAGCGTGCGTCTTTAGATCTTTCATGGCAGAACCTCTGTGGGCGACCTCATTCCTCCCCCCACGTGAGAGACACACACAACCTGCCATTAGGGGGTGGAAGGCTTTAGAGTCCAGCAGCGAGGCTGGCGCTCCCACTCAGCGTTCCTGCACGGAACTGAGCCCGGGTGCGTGAGACCGTGAGAGGGGGCAAAGACAGGCGTACCAGCGAGCTGTTCACGGTGCACGCTGACGCATCACCCTTCAAGCTCACGTTCCTTTCATGGAGAGAACACGAGGCCTTGATTGCGCTTTCCTGTGGTACGTAAACTTTGGTCGCGTCCCCTGGTGGGCACATCGGCTCAGGACTGCCCTGTCCCAAAGGCTCCAGGTGTGGAGCCCGACTGTTGGAGCTCAGCCTCACGTGGCTCTTTCACGGACGAGACCGGCTCGCAATGGGACCGTTCACGAGCTGGGGACCGTGCTGGCTGTTAGGAGTCGGCACACCAAGAGCCCTCCGAGGGAGAGGAGCTGCTGACGTTTGCCAGCACAGTCTCCAATTCCCAACTGCAACCATTCCCTGTAAGAGGCTCCCGAAAGCTTCGACGCAGTTTCTCAGTTAGCTATAAATGGAGGCCAGTCACTTGGCAGACTCCCCCAACGCCCGGCCTCCCAGGCTGCGATACAGACACGCCGACTGCTTCAGCCAACAGGGACAGCTTGGAGTAAAAGGGAGACTCCTACGTGTCAAAGTACTTGCGTGACGCTGGCCAGAAGCTCAAACATTTAGGGCAGGGCATCAGGGCACTTCGCCGCACGCGGAGCAAGTTTGTTCTCATCTCGCCTCTGAAAGCCGAGTTTAACCAGCTAGGAAGCAAACTTCGGGAAAGGTACTCAGGGTGCCGCCGCTTCAAAATTCTCTCACCAGACAGCCCAAATCGTGTACGCCTCTTTGTATTTTCCATGGGCAGGACAAAATGGTGTCAACCGGCACGCCTCCAGCTGGGGGTGGGTTGGGGTGGGGTGGGGTGGGGTGGGGGTGGGGGTTGGGCGACGTACACTTTCTCCATGGGAAACAGGCCCACGCCTTCAGTGTGAAAGGCCTCTACGCCTCTCCGCTTTCGCAGCCCAGGCGCAGCCTCAGCTCTGAAAAGCTTCCAGAGCAGGAAGGTCAGAAAACCTTTGAACCACCCAGCAGGTGCAGCACAGAACAAGGGCTTCTCTCTTGGCCTTGAGAACACCCACTGCCCAGCGCTCCTTTGTGTACACACGTGGTGGAGGAAGGGTGCTGCATTCGGCTCCGTGAGAACTTCTCCGGGCCACGTAGTGTGAACGCAAGTAGATGAGCCCTACATCTCATGCCAGTCTCTTGTGCGAGTTGGACAAGGCGAACTCCCTGCTTGAATCCCGGGGTGGGTTAAGTACCCTCCGGGGAAGGATCGTTGCTTGGGACCCCGGGGCTGGTGTCGAGGTGACTGTTCTGTGCATCCACCTCGCAGCTGTTCTCTCTCCGCGGGTTCTCTCCGCCTGCTGCAGCCAAAAGGGACACAGCTTAGGGTAAAGATAAAAACCCGGGGTGTAAACGTTCTTGCCTAGCCCTCGCCCCAAGCACAAGCGTATATGCCTCTGGTCAAAGGCTTTCGCCACAAGCTGAACACGTTTGGTCTCATCTAAGCCTCTGAAGCCCGAGTTCACCCAGCTACGAATCAAACTTCAGGAGAGGTGCTCAGGGTGATGCGGACTGCCAAGCGTTTCACCAGGCAGCCCAGATCGAGTACAAACACTTGTGTTTTAAACGGGCAGAGGAAATGGTGTCAAGAGCGCGCCTCCATCTCCCGGGCGACGTACACGTTCTCTCCACGAGACGCAAGCCCTTCCTCCAGTGTGAAAGGCCTCTACACTCTACACCTCTTGCGCTCGCAGCACGCAGGTGCCACCCGCTCTGAACATCTTCCAAAGGCACAGGGTTCACGCAACGTGTGAACCACCGAGCGCGGGTGCAGCACACACCTAGGTCTTCGCTGTCGGCCTGAGAACACCCACGGCACAGGGCTTCTTTGGTGCACACACGTGGTAGCGGTCGGTGATGCCTTCTGCTCCGTGAAACCTTCTCGGGGACACAGAGCGTGAGCGCACGTAGATTAGCCCTACACCTCATCCCTCTTTCTTGAGTGAGTTGTACTGCTATAAGGCAAAACTCCCTGCTGGAATCTCGGTGTGGCTTAAGTATCCTCCGGGAAGCGATCGCTGCTAGAGACACTGTGCTGCTCTCTAAGATAACGGTCTGTGCCTCCACTGTGCTGATGTTGTCTCCAAGTCGCTTGCGAAGGCCTTTTCGAAGAGGTTGCTCACAGTGTCGTTTCTTTAGAGCAACCCACAGGCATACGAGGATGCCGGTTCTGTGAAGGAAAATGCTCCCTGCCTCAGCCACTTGGGCGCCGTTTTGTACAGGAAAGGACACTCCGCCTTGGAGGCTCTTCCTTCCGGATTGCCACTCGCACTGGCGATGTCTCCTGAATCTCGCGGGGTTACGGTGCCGTCACAGGGTCCGTATCTCAGGCCTAGAACGGCAGAGCGTCCGGCAGCTTTGAAAGAGACCGTCGGCATTCTTCTGGCCTTCGGGGACGCTCCATGAGGAACAAGCTCCTCAGCAGCGTGCGTCTTTAGATCTTTCATGGCAGAACCTCTGTGGGCGACCTCATTCCTCCCCCCACGTGAGAGACACACACAACCTGCCATTAGGGGGTGGAAGGCTTTAGAGTCCAGCAGCGAGGCTGGCGCTCCCACTCAGCGTTCCTGCACGGAACTGAGCCCGGGTGCGTGAGACCGTGAGAGGGGGCAAAGACAGGCGTACCAGCGAGCTGTTCACGGTGCACGCTGACGCATCACCCTTCAAGCTCACGTTCCTTTCATGGAGAGAACACGAGGTCTTGATTGCGCTTTCCTGTGGTACGTAAACTTTGGTCGCGTCCCCTGGTGGGCACATCGGATCAGGACTGCCCTGTCCCAAAGGCTCCAGGTGTGGAGCCCGACTCTTGGAGCTCAGCCTCACGTGGCTCTTTCACGGACGAGACCGGCTCGCAATGGGACCGTTCACGAGCTGGGGACCGTGCTGGCTGTTAGGAGTCGGCACACCAAGAGCCCTCCGAGGGAGAGGAGCTGCTGACATTTGCCAGCACAGTCTCCAATTCCCAACTGCAACCATTCCCTGTAAGAGGCTCCCGAAAGCTTCGACGCAGTTTCTCAGTTAGCTATAAATGGAGGCCAGTCACTTTGCAGACTCCCCCAACGCCCGGCCTCCCAGGCTGCGATACAGACACGCCGACTGCTTCAGCCAACAGGGACAGCTTGGAGTAAAAGGGAGACTCCTACGTGTCAAAGTACTTGCGTGACGCTGGCCAGAAGCTCAAACATTTAGGGCAGGGCATCAGGGCACTTCGCCGCACGCGGAGCAAGTTTGTTCTCATCTCGCCTCTGAAAGCCGAGTTTAACCAGCTAGGAAGCAAACTTCGGGAAAGGTACTCAGGGTGCCGCCGCTTCAAAATTCTCTCACCAGACAGCCCAAATCGTG
The DNA here is from genome assembly GCF_937001465.1 of Orcinus orca. Classification (NCBI taxonomy): domain Eukaryota; kingdom Metazoa; phylum Chordata; class Mammalia; order Artiodactyla; family Delphinidae; genus Orcinus; species Orcinus orca. The sequence continues at coordinate 35,937 of NW_026044083.1, read as the reverse complement.
TACGCCTCTTTGTATTTTCCATGGGCAGGACAAAATGGTGTCAAACCCGCACGCCTCCAGCTGGGGGTGGGTTGGGGTGGGGTGGGGTGGGGTGGGGGTGGGGGTTGGGCGACGTACACTTTCTCCATGGGAAACAGGCCCACGCCTTCAGTGTGAAAGGCCTCTATGCCTCTCCGCTTTCGCAGCCCAGGCGCAGCCTCAGCTCTGAAAAGCTTCCAGAGCAGGAAGGTCAGAAAACCTTTGAACCACCCAGCAGGTGCAGCACAGAACAAGGGCTTCTCTCTTGGCCTTGAGAACACCCACTGCCCAGCGCTCCTTTGTGTACACACGTGGTGGAGGAAGGGTGCTGCATTCGGCTCCGTGAGAACTTCTCCGGGCCACGTAGTGTGAACGCAAGTAGATGAGCCCTACATCTCATGCCAGTCTCCTGTGCGAGTTGGACAAGGCGAACTCCCTGCTTGAATCCCGGGGTGGGTTAAGTACCCTCCGGGGAAGGATCGTTGCTTGGGACCCCGGGGCTGGTGTCGAGGTGACTGTTCTGTGCATCCACCTCGCAGCTGTTCTCTCTCCGCGGGTTCTCTCCGCCTGCTGCAGCCAAAAGGGACACAGCTTAGGGTAAAGATAAAAACCCGGGGTGTAAACGTTCTTGCCTAGCCCTCGCCCCAAGCACAAGCGTATATGCCTCTGGTCAAAGGCTTTCGCCACAAGCTGAACACGTTTGGTCTCATCTAAGCCTCTGAAGCCCGAGTTCACCCAGCTACGAATCAAACTTCAGGAGAGGTGCTCAGGGTGATGCGGACTGCCAAGCGTTTCACCAGGCAGCCCAGATCGAGTACAAACACTTGTGTTTTAAACGGGCAGAGGAAATGGTGTCAAGAGCGCGCCTCCATCTCCCGGGCGACGTACACGTTCTCTCCACGAGACGCAAGCCCTTCCTCCAGTGTGAAAGGCCTCTACACTCTACACCTCTTGCGCTCGCAGCACGCAGGTGCCACCCGCTCTGAACATCTTCCAAAGGCACAGGGGTCACGCAACGTGTGAACCACCGAGCGCGGGTGCAGCACACACCTAGGTCTTCGCTGTCGGCCTGAGAACACCCACGGCACAGGGCTTCTTTGGTGCACACACGTGGTAGCGGTCGGTGATGCCTTCTGCTCCGTGAAACCTTCTCGGGGACACAGAGCGTGAGCGCACGTAGATTAGCCCTACACCTCATCCCTCTTTCTTGAGTGAGTTGTACTGCTATAAGGCAAAACTCCCTGCTGGAATCTCGGTGTGGCTTAAGTATCCTCCGGGAAGCGATCGCTGCTAGAGACACTGTGCTGCTCTCTAGGATAACGGTCTGTGCCTCCACTGCGCTGCTGTTGTCTCCAAGTCGCTTGCGAAGGCCTTTTCGAAGAGGTTGCTCACAGTGTCGTTTCTTTAGAGCAACCCACAGGCATACGAGGATGCCGGTTCTGTGAAGGAAAATGCTCCCTGCCTCAGCCACTTGGGCGCCGTTTTGTACAGGAAAGGACACTCCGCCTTGGAGGCTCTTCCTTCCGGATTGCCACTCGCACTGGCGATGTCTCCTGAATCTCGCGGGGTTACGGTGCCGTCACAGGGTCCGTATCTCAGGCCTAGAACGGCAGAGCGTCCGGCAGCTTTGAAAGAGACCGTCGGCATTCTTCTGGCCTTCGGGGACGCTCCATGAGGAACAAGCTCCTCAGCAGCGTGCGTCTTTAGATCTTTCATGGCAGAACCTCTGTGGGCGACCTCATTCCTCCCCCCACGTGAGAGACACACACAACCTGCCATTAGGGGGTGGAAGGCTTTAGAGTCCAGCAGCGAGGCTGGCGCTCCCACTCAGCGTTCCTGCACGGAACTGAGCCCGGGTGCGTGAGACCGTGAGAGGGGGCAAAGACAGGCGTACCAGCGAGCTGTTCACGGTGCACGCTGACGCATCACCCTTCAAGCTCACGTTCCTTTCATGGAGAGAACACGAGGCCTTGATTGCGCTTTCCTGTGGTACGTAAACTTTGGTCGCGTCCCCTGGTGGGCACATCGGCTCAGGACTGCCCTGTCCCAAAGGCTCCAGGTGTGGAGCCCGACTGTTGGAGCTCAGCCTCACGTGGCTCTTTCACGGACGAGACCGGCTCGCAATGGGACCGTTCACGAGCTGGGGACCGTGCTGGCTGTTAGGAGTCGGCACACCAAGAGCCCTCCGAGGGAGAGGAGCTGCTGACGTTTGCCAGCACAGTCTCCAATTCCCAACTGCAACCATTCCCTGTAAGAGGCTCCCGAAAGCTTCGACGCAGTTTCTCAGTTAGCTATAAATGGAGGCCAGTCACTTGGCAGACTCCCCCAACGCCCGGCCTCCCAGGCTGCGATACAGACACGCCGACTGCTTCAGCCAACAGGGACAGCTTGGAGTAAAAGGGAGACTCCTACGTGTCAAAGTACTTGCGTGACGCTGGCCAGAAGCTCAAACATTTAGGGCAGGGCATCAGGGCACTTCGCCGCACGCGGAGCAAGTTTGTTCTCATCTCGCCTCTGAAAGCCGAGTTTAACCAGCTAGGAAGCAAACTTCGGGAAAGGTACTCAGGGTGCCGCCGCTTCAAAATTCTCTCACCAGACAGCCCAAATCGTGTACGCCTCTTTGTATTTTCCATGGGCAGGACAAAATGGTGTCAAACCCGCACGCCTCCAGCTGGGGGTGGGTTGGGGTGGGGTGGGGTGGGGTGGGGGTGGGGGTTGGGCGACGTACACTTTCTCCATGAGAAACAGGCCCACGCCTTCAGTGTGAAAGGCCTCTACGCCTCTCCGCTTTCGCAGCCCAGGCGCAGCCTCAGCTCTGAAAAGCTTCCAGAGCAGGAAGGTCAGAAAACCTTTGAACCACCCAGCAGGTGCAGCACAGAACAAGGGCTTCTCTCTTGGCCTTGAGAACACCCACTGCCCAGCGCTCCTTTGTGTACACACGTGGTGGAGGAAGGGTGCTGCATTCGGCTCCGTGAGAACTTCTCCGGGCCACGTAGTGTGAACGCAAGTAGATGAGCCCTACATCTCATGCCAGTCTCCTGTGCGAGTTGGACAAGGCGAACTCCCTGCTTGAATCCCGGGGTGGGTTAAGTACCCTCCGGGGAAGGATCGTTGCTTGGGACCCCGGGGCTGGTGTCGAGGTGACTGTTCTGTGCATCCACCTCGCAGCTGTTCTCTCTCCGCGGGTTCTCTCCGCCTGCTGCAGCCAAAAGGGACACAGCTTAGGGTAAAGATAAAAACCCGGGGTGTAAACGTTCTTGCCTAGCCCTCGCCCCAAGCACAAGCGTATATGCCTCTGGTCAAAGGCTTTCGCCGCAAGCTGAACACGTTTGGTCTCATCTAAGCCTCTGAAGCCCGAGTTCACCCAGCTACGAATCAAACTTCAGGAGAGGTGCTCAGGGTGATGCGGACTGCCAAGCGTTTCACCAGGCAGCCCAGATCGAGTACAAACACTTGTGTTTTAAACGGGCAGAGGAAATGGTGTCAAGAGCGCGCCTCCATCTCCCGGGCGACGTACACGTTCTCTCCACGAGACGCAAGCCCTTCCTCCAGTGTGAAAGGCCTCTACACTCTACACCTCTTGCGCTCGCAGCACGCAGGTGCCACCCGCTCTGAACATCTTCCAAAGGCACAGGGGTCACGCAACGTGTGAACCACCGAGCGCGGGTGCAGCACACACCTAGGTCTTCGCTGTCGGCCTGAGAACACCCACGGCACAGGGCTTCTTTGGTGCACACACGTGGTAGCGGTCGGTGATGCCTTCTGCTCCGTGAAACCTTCTCGGGGATACAGAGCGTGAGCGCACGTAGATTAGCCCTACACCTCATCCCTCTTTCTTGAGTGAGTTGTACTGCTATAAGGCAAAACTCCCTGCTGGAATCTCGGTGTGGCTTAAGTATCCTCCGGGAAGCGATCGCTGCTAGAGACACTGTGCTGCTCTCTAGGATAACGGTCTGTGCCTCCACTGCGCTGCTGTTGTCTCCAAGTCGCTTGCGAAGGCCTTTTCGAAGAGGTTGCTCACAGTGTCGTTTCTTTAGAGCAACCCACAGGCATACGAGGATGCCGGTTCTGTGAAGGAAAATGCTCCCTGCCTCAGCCAATTGGGCGCCGTTTTGTACAGGAAAGGACACTCCGCCTTGGAGGTTCTTCCTTCCGGATTGCCACTCGCACTGGCGATGTCTCCTGAATCTCGCGGGGTTACAGTGCCGTCACAAGGTCCGTATCTCAGGCCTAGAACGGCAGAGCGTCCGGCAGCTTTGAAAGAGACCGTCGGCATTCTTCTGGCCTTCGGGGACGCTCCATGAGGAACAAGCTCCTCAGCAGCGTGCGTCTTTAGATCTTTCATGGCAGAACCTCTGTGGGCGACCTCATTCCTCCCCCCACGTGAGAGACACACACAACCTGCCATTAGGGGGTGGAAGGCTTTAGAGTCCAGAAGCGAGGCTGGCGCTCCCACTCAGCATTCCTGCACGGAACTGAGCCCGGGTGCGTGAGACCGTGAGAGGGGGCAAAGAGAGGCGTACCAGCGAGCTGTTCACGGTGCACGCTGACGCATCACCCTTCAAGCTCACGTTCATTTCATGGAGAGAACACGAGGCCTTGATGCGCTTTCCTGTGGTACGTAAACTTTGGTCGCGTCCCCTGGTGGGCACATCGGCTCAGGACTGCCCTGTCCCAAAGGCTCCAGGTGTGGAGCCCGACTGTTGGAGCTCAGCCTCACGTGGCTCTTTCACGGACGAGACCGGCTCGCAATGGGACCGTTCACGAGCTGGGGACCGTGCTGGTTGTTAGGAGTCGGCACACCAAGAGCCCTCCGAGGGAGAGGAGCTGCTGACGTTTGCCAGCACAGTCTCCAATTCCGAACTGCAACCATTCCCTGTAAGAGGCTCCCGAAAGCTTCGACGCAGTTTCTCAGTTCCTGTAAATGGAGGCCAGTCACTTGGCAGACTCCCCCAACACCCGGCCTCCCAGGCGGCGATACAGAAACGCCGACTCCTTCAGCCAACAGGGACAGCTTGGAGTAAAAGGGAGACTCCTACGTGTCAAAGTACTTGCCTGACGCTGGCCAGAAGCTCAAACATTTAGGGCAGGGCATCAGGGCACTTCGCCGCACGCGGAGCAAGTTTGTTCTCATCTCGCCTCTGAATGCCGAGTTTAACCAGCTAGGAAGCAAACTTCGGGAAAGGTACTCAGGGTGTCGCCGATTTAAAATTCTTTCACCAGACCGCCCAAATCGTGTACGCCTCTTTGTATTTTCCATGGGCAGGACAAAAGGGTGTCAACCCGCACGCCTCCAGCTGGGGGTGGGTTGGGGTGGGGTGGGGTGGTGGTGGGGTTTGGGCGACGTACACTTTCTCCATGGGAAACAGGCCCACGCCTTCAGTGTGAAAGACCTCTACGGCTCTCTGCTTTCGCAGCCCAGGCATAGCCTCAGCTCTGAAAAGCTTCCAGAGCAGGAAGGTCAGAAAACCTTTGAACCACCCAGCAGGTGCAGCACAGAACAAGGGCTTCTCTCTTCGCCTTGATAACACCCACTGCCCAGCACTCCTTTGTGTACACACGTGGTGGAGGAAGGGTGCTGCATTCGGCTCCGTGAGAACATTTCCGGGCCAGGTAGTGTGAACGCAAGTAGATGAGCCCTACATCTCATGCCAGTCTCCTGTGCGAGTTGGACAAGGCAAACTCCCTGCTTGAATCCCGGGGTGGGTTAAGTACCCTCCGGGGAAGGATCGTTGCTTGGGACCCCGGGGCTGGTATCGAGGTGACTGTTATGTGCATCCACTTCACAGCTGTTCTCTCTCCGTGGGTTCTCTCCGCCTGCTGCAGCCAAAAGGGACAGCTTAGGGTAAAGATAAAAACCCAGTGTGTAAACGTTCTTGCCTAGCCCTCGCCCCAAGCACAAGCGTATATGCCTCTGGTCAAAGGCTTTCGCCACAAGCTGAACACGTTTGGTTTCATCTAAGCCTCTGAAGCCCGAGTTTACCCAGCTACGAATCAAACTTCAGGAAAGGTGCCCAGGGTGATGCGGACTGCCAAGCTTTTCACCAGGCAGCCCAGATCGAGTACAAGAACTTGTGTTTTAAACGGGCAGAGGAAATGGTGTCAAGAGCGTGCCTCCATCTCCCGGGCGACGTACACGTTTTCTCCATGAGACGCAAGCCCTTCCTCCACTGTGAAAGGCCTCTACACTCTACACCTCTTGCGCTCGCAGCACGCAGGTGCCACCCGCTCTGAACATCTCCCAAAGGCACAGGGTCACGCAATGTGTGAACTACAGAGCGCGGGTGCAGCACACACCTAGGTCTTCGCTGTCGGCCTGAGAACACCCACGGCACAGGGCTCTTTGGTGCACACACGTGGTAGCGGTCGGTGATGCATTCTGCTCCATGAAACCTACTCGGGGACACAGAGCGTGAGCACACGTAGATTAGCCCTACACCTCATCCCTCTTTCTTGAGTGAGTTGTACTGCTATAAGGCAAAACTCCCTGCTGGAAACTCGGTGTGGCTTAAGTATCCTCTGGGAAGCGATCGCTGCTAGAGACACTGTGCTGCTCTCTAGGATAATGGTCTGTGCCTCCACTGCGCTGCTGTTGTCTCCAAGTCGCTTGCGAAGGCCTTTTCGAAGAGGTTGCTCACAGTGTCGTTTCTTTAGAGTAACCCACAGGCATACGAGGATGCCGGTTCTGTGAAGGAAAATGCTCCCTGCCTCAGCCACTTGGGCGCCGTTTTGTACAGGAAAGGACACTCCGCCGTGAAGGTTCTTCCTTCCGGATTGCCACTCGCACTGGCGATGTCTCCTGAATCTCGCGGGGTTACAGTGCCGTCACAGGTCCGTATCTCAGGCCTAGAACAGCAGAGCGTCCGGCAGCTTTGAAAGAGACCTTCGGCATTCTTCTGGCCTTCGGGGACGCTCCATGAGGAACAAGCTCCTCAGCAGCGTGCGTCTTTAGATCTTTCATGGCAGAACCTCTGTGGGCGACCTCATTCCTCCCCCCACGTGAGAGACACACACAACCTGCCATTAGGGGGTGGAAGGCTTTCGAGTCCAGAAGCGAGGCTGGCGCTCCCACTCAGCATTCCTACACGGAACTGAGCCAGGGTGCGTGAGACCGTGAGAGGGGGCAAAGACAGGCATACCAGCGAGCTGTTCACGGTGCACACTGACGCATCACCCTTCAAGCTCACGTTCATTTCACGGAGAGAACATGAGGCCTTGATGCTCTTTCCTGTGGTACGTAAACTTTGGTCGCGTCCCCTGCTGGGCACATCGGCTCAGGACTGCCCTGTCCCAAAGGCTCCAGGTGTGGAGCCCGACTGTTGGAGCTCAGCCTCACGTGGCTCTTTCACGGACGAGACCGGCTCGCAATGGGACCGTTCACGAGCTGGGGACCGTGCTGGCTGTTAGGAGTCGGCACACCAAGAGCCCTCCGAGGGAGAGGAGCTGCTGACGTTTGCCAGCACAGTCTCCAATTCCGAACTGCAACCATTCCCTGTAAGAGGCTCCCGAAAGCTTCGACGCAGTTTCTCAGTTCCTGTAAATGGAGGCCAGTCACTTGGCAGACTCCCCCAACACCCGGCCTCCCAGGCAGCGTTACAGACACACCGACTCCTTCAGCCAACAGGGACAGCTTGGAGTAAAAGGGAGACTCCTACGTGTCAAAGTACTTGCCTGACGCTGGCCAGAAGCTCAAATATTTAGGGCAGGGCATCAGGGCACTTCGCCGCACGCGGAGCAAGTTTGTTCTCAGCTCGCCTCTGAATGCCGAGTTTAACCAGCTAGGAAGCAAACTTCGGGAAAGGTACTCAGGGTGCGCCGATTCAAAATTCTTTCACCAGACAGCCCAAGTCGTGTACGCCTCTTTGTATTTTCCATGGGCAGGACAAAATGCTGTCAACCCGCACGCCTCCAGCTGGGGGTGGGTTGCGGTGGGGTGGGGGTTGGGCGACGTACACTTTCTCCATGGGAAACAGGCCCACGCCTTCAGTGTGAAAGGTCTCTACGCCTCTCTGCTTTCGCAGCCCAGGCGTAGCCTCAGCTCTGAAAAGATTCCAGGGCAGGAAGGTCAGAAAACCTTTGAACCACCCAGCAGGTGCAGCACAGAACAAGGGCTTCTCTCTTGGCCTTGAGAACACCCACTGCCCAGCGCTCCTTTGTGTACACACGTGGTGGAGGAAGGGTGCTGGATTCGGCTCCGTGAGAACTTCTCCGGGCCACGTAGTGTGAACGCAATTAGATGAGCCCTACATCTCATGCCAGTCTCCTGTGCGAGTTGGACAAGGCGAACTCCCTGCTTGAATCCAGGGGTGGGTTAAGTACCCTCCAGGGAAGGATCGTTGCTTGGGACCCCGGGGCTGGTATCGAGGTGACTGTTCTGAGCATCCACTTCGCAGCTGTTCTCTCTCCGCGGGTTCTCTCCGCCTGCTGCAGCCAAAAGGGACAGCTTAGTGTAAAGATAAAAACCCAGTGTGTAAACGTTCTTGCCTAGCCCTCGCCCCAAGCACAAGCGTATATGCCGCTGGTCAAAGGCTTTCGCCACAAGCTGAACACGTTTGGTCTCATCTAAGCCTCTGAAGCCCGAGTTTACCCAGTTACGAATCAAACTTCAGGAGAGGTGCTCAGGGTGATGCGGACTGCCAAGCGTTTCACCAGGCAGCCCAGATCGAGTACAAACACTTGTGTTTTAAACGGGCAGAGGAAATGGTGTCAAGAGCGCGCCTCCATTTCCCGGGCGACGTACACGTTTTCTCCATGAGACGCAAGCCCTTCTTCCAGTGTGAAAGGCCTCTACACTCTACACCTCTTGCGCTCGCAGCACGCAGGTGCCACCCGCTCTGAACATCTCCCAAAGGCACAGGGTCACGCAACGTGTGAACCACCGAGCGCGGGTGCAGCACACACCTAGGTCGTCGCTGTCAGCCTGAGAACACCCACGGCACAGGGCTTCTTTGGTGCACACACGTGGTAGCGGTCGGTGATGCATTCTGCTCCGTGAAACCTTCTCGGGGACACAGAGCGTGAGCACACGTAGATTAGCCCTACACCTCATCCCTCTTTCTTGAGTGAGTTGTACTGCTATAAGGCAAAACTCCCTGCTGGAATCTCGGTGTGGCTTAAGTATCCTCCGGGAAGCGATCGCTGCTAGAGACACTGTGCTGCTCTCTAAGATAACGGTCTGTGCCTCCACTGCGCTGCTGTTGTCTCCAAGTCGCTTGCGAAGGCCTTTTCGAAGAGGTTGCTCACAGTGTCGTTTCTTTAGAGCAACCCACAGGCATACGAGGATGCCGGTTCTGTGAAGGAAAATGCTCCCTGCCTCAGCCACTTGGGCGCCGTTTTGTACAGGAAAGGACACTCCGCCTTGGAGGCTCTTCCTTCCGGATTGCCACTCGCACTGGCGATGTCTCCTGAATCTCGCGGGGTTACGGTGCCGTCACAGGGTCCGTATCTCAGGCCTAGAACGGCAGAGCGTCCGGCAGCTTTGAAAGAGACCGTCGGCATTCTTCTGGCCTTCGGGGACGCTCCATGAGGAACAAGCTCCTCAGCAGCGTGCGTCTTTAGATCTTTCATGGCAGAACCTCTGTGGGCGACCTCATTCCTCCCCCCACGTGAGAGACACACACAACCTGCCATTAGGGGGTGGAAGGCTTTAGAGTCCAGCAGCGAGGCTGGCGCTCCCACTCAGCGTTCCTGCACGGAACTGAGCCCGGGTGCGTGAGACCGTGAGAGGGGGCAAAGACAGGCGTACCAGCGAGCTGTTCACGGTGCACGCTGACGCATCACCCTTCAAGCTCACGTTCCTTTCATGGAGAGAACACGAGGCCTTGATTGCGCTTTCCTGTGGTACGTAAACTTTGGTCGCGTCCCCTGGTGGGCACATCGGCTCAGGACTGCCCTGTCCCAAAGGCTCCAGGTGTGGAGCCCGACTGTTGGAGCTCAGCCTCACGTGGCTCTTTCACGGACGAGACCGGCTCGCAATGGGACCGTTCACGAGCTGGGGACCGTGCTGGCTGTTAGGAGTCGGCACACCAAGAGCCCTCCGAGGGAGAGGAGCTGCTGACGTTTGCCAGCACAGTCTCCAATTCCCAACTGCAACCATTCCCTGTAAGAGGCTCCCGAAAGCTTCGACGCAGTTTCTCAGTTAGCTATAAATGGAGGCCAGTCACTTGGCAGACTCCCCCAACGCCCGGCCTCCCAGGCTGCGATACAGACACGCCGACTGCTTCAGCCAACAGGGACAGCTTGGAGTAAAAGGGAGACTCCTACGTGTCAAAGTACTTGCGTGACGCTGGCCAGAAGCTCAAACATTTAGGGCAGGGCATCAGGGCACTTCGCCGCACGCGGAGCAAGTTTGTTCTCATCTCGCCTCTGAAAGCCGAGTTTAACCAGCTAGGAAGCAAACTTCGGGAAAGGTACTCAGGGTGCCGCCGCTTCAAAATTCTCTCACCAGACAGCCCAAATCGTGGACGCCTCTTTGTATTTTCCATGGGCAGGACAAAATGGTGTCAAACCCGCACGCCTCCAGCTGGGGGTGGGTTGGGGTGGGGTGGGGTGGGGTGGGGGTGGGGGTTGGGCGACGTACACTTTCTCCATGGGAAACAGGCCCACGCCTTCAGTGTGAAAGGCCTCTACGCCTCTCCGCTTTCGCAGCCCAGGCGCAGCCTCAGCTCTGAAAAGCTTCCAGAGCAGGAAGGTCAGAAAACCTTTGAACCACCCAGCAGGTGCAGCACAGAACAAGGGCTTCTCTCTTGGCCTTGAGAACACCCACTGCCCAGCGCTCCTTTGTGTACACACGTGGTGGAGGAAGGGTGCTGCATTCGGCTCCGTGAGAACTTCTCCGGGCCACGTAGTGTGAACGCAAGTAGATGAGCCCTACATCTCATGCCAGTCTCCTGTGCGAGTTGGACAAGGCGAACTCCCTGCTTGAATCCCGGGGTGGGTTAAGTACCCTCCGGGGAAGGATCGTTGCTTGGGACCCCGGGGCTGGTGTCGAGGTGACTGTTCTGTGCATCCACCTCGCAGCTGTTCTCTCTCCGCGGGTTCTCTCCGCCTGCTGCAGCCAAAAGGGACACAGCTTAGGGTAAAGATAAAAACCCGGGGTGTAAACGTTCTTGCCTAGCCCTCGCCCCAAGCACAAGCGTATATGCCTCTGGTCAAAGGCTTTCGCCACAAGCTGAACACGTTTGGTCTCATCTAAGCCTCTGAAGCCCGAGTTCACCCAGCTACGAATCAAACTTCAGGAGAGGTGTTCAGGGTGATGCGGACTGCCAAGCGTTTCACCAGGCAGCCCAGATCGAGTACAAACACTTGTGTTTTAAACGGGCAGAGGAAATGGTGTCAAGAGCGCGCCTCCATCTCCCGGGCGACGTACACGTTCTCTCCACGAGACGCAAGCCCTTCCTCCAGTGTGAAAGGCCTCTACACTCTACACCTCTTGCGCTCGCAGCACGCAGGTGCCACCCGCTCTGAACATCTTCCAAAGGCACAGGGGTCACGCAACGTGTGAACCACCGAGCGCGGGTGCAGCACACACCTAGGTCTTCGCTGTCGGCCTGAGAACACCCACGGCACAGGGCTTCTTTGGTGCACACACGTGGTAGCGGTCGGTGATGCCTTCTGCTCCGTGAAACCTTCTCGGGGACACAGAGCGTGAGCGCACGTAGATTAGCCCTACACCTCATCCCTCTTTCTTGAGTGAGTTGTACTGCTATAAGGCAAAACTCCCTGCTGGAATCTCGGTGTGGCTTAAGTATCCTCCGGGAAGCGATCGCTGCTAGAGACACTGTGCTGCTCTCTAGGATAACGGTCTGTGCCTCCACTGCGCTGCTGTTGTCTCCAAGTCGCTTGCGAAGGCCTTTTCGAAGAGGTTGCTCACAGTGTCGTTTCTTTAGAGCAACCCACAGGCATACGAGGATGCCGGTTCTGTGAAGGAAAATGCTCCCTGCCTCAGCCACTTGGGCGCCGTTTTGTACAGGAAAGGACACTCCGCCTTGGAGGCTCTTCCTTCCGGATTGCCACTCGCACTGGCGATGTCTCCTGAATCTCGCGGGGTTACGGTGCCGTCACAGGGTCCGTATCTCAGGCCTAGAACGGCAGAGCGTCCGGCAGCTTTGAAAGAGACCGTCGGCATTCTTCTGGCCTTCGGGGACGCTCCATGAGGAACAAGCTCCTCAGCAGCGTGCGTCTTTAGATCTTTCATGGCAGAACCTCTGTGGGCGACCTCATTCCTCCCCCCACGTGAGAGACACACACAACCTGCCATTAGGGGGTGGAAGGCTTTAGAGTCCAGCAGCGAGGCTGGCGCTCCCACTCAGCGTTCCTGCACGGAACTGAGCCCGGGTGCGTGAGACCGTGAGAGGGGGCAAAGACAGGCGTACCAGCGAGCTGTTCACGGTGCACGCTGACGCATCACCCTTCAAGCTCACGTTCCTTTCATGGAGAGAACACGAGGCCTTGATTGCGCTTTCCTGTGGTACGTAAACTTTGGTCGCGTCCCCTGGTGGGCACATCGGCTCAGGACTGCCCTGTCCCAAAGGCTCCAGGTGTGGAGCCCGACTGTTGGAGCTCAGCCTCACGTGGCTCTTTCACGGACGAGACCGGCTCGCAATGGGACCGTTCACGAGCTGGGGACCGTGCTGGCTGTTAGGAGTCGGCACACCAAGAGCCCTCCGAGGGAGAGGAGCTGCTGACGTTTGCCAGCACAGTCTCCAATTCCCAACTGCAACCATTCCCTGTAAGAGGCTCCCGAAAGCTTCGACGCAGTTTCTCAGTTAGCTATAAATGGAGGCCAGTCACTTGGCAGACTCCCCCAACGCCCGGCCTCCCAGGCTGCGATACAGACACGCCGACTGCTTCAGCCAACAGGGACAGCTTGGAGTAAAAGGGAGACTCCTACGTGTCAAAGTACTTGCGTGACGCTGGCCAGAAGCTCAAACATTTAGGGCAGGGCATCAGGGCACTTCGCCGCACGCGGAGCAAGTTTGTTCTCATCTCGCCTCTGAAAGCCGAGTTTAACCAGCTAGGAAGCAAACTTCGGGAAAGGTACTCAGGGTGCCGCCGCTTCAAAATTCTCTCACCAGACAGCCCAAATCGTGTACGCCTCTTTGTATTTTCCATGGGCAGGACAAAATGGTGTCAAACCCGCACGCCTCCAGCTGGGGGTGGGTTGGGGTGGGGTGGGGTGGGGTGGGGGTGGGGGTTGGGCGACGTACACTTTCTCCATGGGAAACAGGCCCACGCCTTCAGTGTGAAAGGCCTCTACGCCTCTCCGCTTTCGCAGCCCAGGCGCAGCCTCAGCTCTGAAAAGCTTCCAGAGCAGGAAGGTCAGAAAACCTTTGAACCACCCAGCAGGTGCAGCACAGAACAAGGGCTTCTCTCTTGGCCTTGAGAACACCCACTGCCCAGCGCTCCTTTGTGTACACACGTGGTGGAGGAAGGGTGCTGCATTCGGCTCCGTGAGAACTTCTCCGGGCCACGTAGTGTGAACGCAAGTAGATGAGCCCTACATCTCATGCCAGTCTCCTGTGCGAGTTGGACAAGGCGAACTCCCTGCTTGAATCCCGGGGTGGGTTAAGTACCCTCCGGGGAAGGATCATTGCTTGGGACCCCGGAGCTGGTGTCGAGGTGACTGTTCTGTGCATCCACCTCGCAGCTGTTCTCTCTCCGCGGGTTCTCTCCGCCTGCTGCAGCCAAAAGGGACACAGCTTAGGGTAAAGATAAAAACCCGGGGTGTAAACGTTCTTGCCTAGCCCTCGCCCCAAGCACAAGCGTATATGCCTCTGGTCAAAGGCTTTCGCCACAAGCTGAACACGTTTGGTCTCATCTAAGCCTCTGAAGCCCGAGTTCACCCAGCTACGAATCAAACTTCAGGAGAGGTGCTCAGGGTGATGCGGACTGCCAAGCGTTTCACCAGGCAGCCCGGATCGAGTACAAACACTTGTGTTTGAAACGGGCAGAGGAAATGGTGTCAAGAGCGCGCCTCCATCTCCCGGGCGACGTACACGTTCTCTCCACGAGACGCAAGCCCTTCCTCCAGTGTGAAAGGCCTCTACACTCTACACCTCTTGCGCTCGCAGCACGCAGGTGCCACCCGCTCTGAACATCTTCCAAAGGCACAGGGGTCACGCAACGTGTGAACCACCGAGCGCGGGTGCAGCACACACCTAGGTCTTCGCTGTCGGCCTGAGAACACCCACGGCACAGGGCTTCTTTGGTGCACACACGTGGTAGCGGTCGGTGATGCCTTCTGCTCCGTGAAACCTTCTCGGGGACACAGAGCGTGAGCGCACGTAGATTAGCCCTACACCTCATCCCTCTTTCTTGAGTGAGTTGTACTGCTATAAGGCAAAACTCCCTGCTGGAATCTCGGTGTGGCTTAAGTATCCTCCGGGAAGCGATCGCTGCTAGAGACACTGTGCTGCTCTCTAGGATAACGGTCTGTGCCTCCACTGCACTGCTGTTGTCTCCAAGTCGCTTGCGAAGGCCTTTTCGAAGAGGTTGCTCACAGTGTCGTTTCTTTAGAGCAACCCACAGGCATACGAGGATGCCGGTTCTGTGAAGGAAAATGCTCCCTGCCTCAGCCACTTGGGCGCCGTTTTGTACAGGAAAGGACACTCCGCCTTGGAGGCTCTTCCTTCCGGATTGCCACTCGCACTGGCGATGTCTCCTGAATCTCGCGGGGTTACGGTGCCGTCACAGGGTCCGTATCTCAGGCCTAGAACGGCAGAGCGTCCGGCAGCTTTGAAAGAGACCGTCGGCATTCTTCTGGCCTTCGGGGACGCTCCATGAGGAACAAGCTCCTCAGCAGCGTGCGTCTTTAGATCTTTCATGGCAGAACCTCTGTGGGCGACCTCATTCCTCCCCCCACGTGAGAGACACACACAACCTGCCATTAGGGGGTGGAAAGCTTTAGAGTCCAGCAGCGAGGCTGGCGCTCCCACTCAGCGTTCCTGCACGGAACTGAGCCCGGGTGCGTGAGACCGTGAGAGGGGGCAAAGACAGGCGTACCAGCGAGCTGTTCACGGTGCACGCTGACGCATCACCCTTCAAGCTCACGTTCCTTTCATGGAGAGAACACGAGGCCTTGATTGCGCTTTCCTGTGGTACGTAAACTTTGGTCGCGTCCCCTGGTGGGCACATCGGCTCAGGACTGCCCTGTCCCAAAGGCTCCAGGTGTGGAGCCCGACTGTTGGAGCTCAGCCTCACGTGGCTCTTTCACGGACGAGACCGGCTCGCAATGGGACCGTTCACGAGCTGGGGACCGTGCTGGCTGTTAGGAGTCGGCACACCAAGAGCCCTCCGAGGGAGAGGAGCTGCTGACGTTTGCCAGCACAGTCTCCAATTCCCAACTGCAACCATTCCCTGTAACAGGCTCCCGAAAGCTTCGACGCAGTTTCTCAGTTAGCTATAAATGGAGGCCAGTCACTTGGCAGACTCCCCCAACGCCCGGCCTCCCAGGCTGCGATACAGACACGCCGACTGCTTCAGCCAACAGGGACAGCTTGGAGTAAAAGGGAGACTCCTACGTGTCAAAGTACTTGCGTGACGCTGGCCAGAAGCTCAAACATTTAGGGCAGGGCATCAGGGCACTTCGCCGCACGCGGAGCAAGTTTGTTCTCATCTCGCCTCTGAAAGCCGAGTTTAACCAGCTAGGAAGCAAACTTCGGGAAAGGTACTCAGGGTGCCGCCGCTTCAAAATTCTCTCACCAGACAGCCCAAATCGTGTACGCCTCTTTGTATTTTCCATGGGCAGGACAAAATGGTGTCAAACCCGCACGCCTCCAGCTGGGGGTGGGTTGGGGTGGGGTGGGGTGGGGTGGGGGTGGGGGTTGGGCGACGTACACTTTCTCCATGGGAAACAGGCCCACGCCTTCAGTGTGAAAGGCCTCTACGCCTCTCCGCTTTCGCAGCCCAGGCGCAGCCTCAGCTCTGAAAAGCTTCCAGAGCAGGAAGGTCAGAAAACCTTTGAACCACCCAGCAGGTGCAGCACAGAACAAGGGCTTCTCTCTTGGCCTTGAGAACACCCACTGCCCAGCGCTCCTTTGTGTACACACGTGGTGGAGGAAGGGTGCTGCATTCGGCTCCGTGAGAACTTCTCCGGGCCACGTAGTGTGAACGCAAGTAGATGAGCCCTACATCTCATGCCAGTCTCCTGTGCGAGTTGGACAAGGCGAACTCCCTGCTTGAATCCCGGGGTGGGTTAAGTACCCTCCGGGGAAGGATCGTTGCTTGGGACCCCGGGGCTGGTGTCGAGGTGACTGTTCTGTGCATCCACCTCGCAGCTGTTCTCTCTCCGCGGGTTCTCTCCGCCTGCTGCAGCCAAAAGGGACACAGCTTAGGGTAAAGATAAAAACCCGGGGTGTAAACGTTCTTGCCTAGCCCTCGCCCCAAGCAGAAGCGTATATGCCTCTGGTCAAAGGCTTTCGCCACAAGCTGAACACGTTTGGTCTCATCTAAGCCTCTGAAGCCCGAGTTCACCCAGCTACGAATCAAACTTCAGGAGAGGTGCTCAGGGTGATGCGGACTGCCAAGCGTTTCACCAGGCAGCCCAGATCGAGTACAAACACTTGTGTTTTAAACGGGCAGAGGAAATGGTGTCAAGAGCGCGCCTCCATCTCCCGGGCGACGTACACGTTCTCTCCACGAGACGCAAGCCCTTCCTCCAGTGTGAAAGGCCTCTACACTCTACACCTCTTGCGCTCGCAGCACGCAGGTGCCACCCGCTCTGAACATCTTCCAAAGGCACAGGGGTCACGCAACGTGTGAACCACCGAGCGCGGGTGCAGCACACACCTAGGTCTTCGCTGTCGGCCTGAGAACACCCACGGCACAGGGCTTCTTTGGTGCACACACGTGGTAGCGGTCGGTGATGCCTTCTGCTCCGTGAAACCTTCTCGGGGACACAGAGCGTGAGCGCACGTAGATTAGCCCTACACCTCATCCCTCTTTCTTGAGTGAGTTGTACTGCTATAAGGCAAAACTCCCTGCTGGAATCTCGGTGTGGCTTAAGTATCCTCCGGGAAGCGATCGCTGCTAGAGACACTGTGCTGCTCTCTAGGATAACGGTCTGTGCCTCCACTGCGCTGCTGTTGTCTCCAAGTCGCTTGCGAAGGCCTTTTCGAAGAGGTTGCTCACAGTGTCGTTTCTTTAGAGCAACCCACAGGCATACGAGGATGCCGGTTCTGTGAAGGAAAATGCTCCCTGCCTCAGCCACTTGGGCGCCGTTTTGTACAGGAAAGGACACTCCGCCTTGGAGGCTCTTCCTTCCGGATTGCCACTCGCACTGGCGATGTCTCCTGAATCTCGCGGGGTTACGGTGCCGTCACAGGGTCCGTATCTCAGGCCTAGAACGGCAGAGCGTCCGGCAGCTTTGAAAGAGACCGTCGGCATTCTTCTGGCCTTTGGGGACGCTCCATGAGGAACAAGCTCCTCAGCAGCGTGCGTCTTTAGATCTTTCATGGCAGAACCTCTGTGGGCGACCTCATTCCTCCCCCCACGTGAGAGACACACACAACCTGCCATTAGGGGGTGGAAGGCTTTAGAGTCCAGCAGCGAGGCTGGCGCTCCCACTCAGCGTTCCTGCACGGAACTGAGCCCGGGTGCGTGAGACCGTGAGAGGGGGCAAAGACAGGCGTACCAGCGAGCTGTTCACGGTGCACGCTGACGCATCACCCTTCAAGCTCACGTTCCTTTCATGGAGAGAACACGAGGCCTTGATTGCGCTTTCCTGTGGTACGTAAACTTTGGTCGCGTCCCCTGGTGGGCACATCGGCTCAGGACTGCCCTGTCCCAAAGGCTCCAGGTGTGGAGCCCGACTGTTGGAGCTCAGCCTCACGTGGCTCTTTCACGGACGAGACCGGCTCGCAATGGGACCGTTCACGAGCTGGGGACCGTGCTGGCTGTTAGGAGTCGGCACACCAAGAGCCCTCCGAGGGAGAGGAGCTGCTGACGTTTGCCAGCACAGTCTCCAATTCCCAACTGCAACCATTCCCTGTAAGAGGCTCCCGAAAGCTTCGACGCAGTTTCTCAGTTAGCTATAAATGGAGGCCAGTCACTTGGCAGACTCCCCCAACGCCCGGCCTCCCAGGCTGCGATACAGACACGCCGACTGCTTCAGCCAACAGGGACAGCTTGGAGTAAAAGGGAGACTCCTACGTGTCAAAGTACTTGCGTGACGCTGGCCAGAAGCTCAAACATTTAGGGCAGGGCATCAGGGCACTTCGCCGCACGCGGAGCAAGTTTGTTCTCATCTCGCGTCTGAAAGCCGAGTTTAACCAGCTAGGAAGCAAACTTCGGGAAAGGTACTCAGGGTGCCGCCGCTTCAAAATTCTCTCACCAGACAGCCCAAATCGTGTACGCCTCTTTGTATTTTCCATGGGCAGGACAAAATGGTGTCAAACCCGCACGCCTCCAGCTGGGGGTGGGTTGGGGTGGGGTGGGGTGGGGTGGGGGTGGGGGTTGGGCGACGTACACTTTCTCCACGGGAAACAGGCCCACGCCTTCAGTGTGAAAGGCCTCTACGCCTCTCCGCTTTCGCAGCCCAGGCGCAGCCTCAGCTCTGAAAAGCTTCCAGAGCAGGAAGGTCAGAAAACCTTTGAACCACCCAGCAGGTGCAGCACAGAACAAGGGCTTCTCTCTTGGCCTTGAGAACACCCACTGCCCAGCGCTCCTTTGTGTACACACGTGGTGGAGGAAGGGTGCTGCATTCGGCTCCGTGAGAACTTCTCCGGGCCACGTAGTGTGAACGCAAGTAGATGAGCCCTACATCTCATGCCAGTCTCCTGTGCGAGTTGGACAAGGCGAACTCCCTGCTTGAATCCCGGGGTGGGTTAAGTACCCTCCGGGGAAGGATCGTTGCTTGGGACCCCGGGGCTGGTGTCGAGGTGACTGTTCTGTGCATCCACCTCGCAGCTGTTCTCTCTCCGCGGGTTCTCTCCGCCTGCTGCAGCCAAAAGGGACACAGCTTAGGGTAAAGATAAAAACCCGGGGTGTAAACGTTCTTGCCTAGCCCTCGCCCCAAGCACAAGCGTATATGCCTCTGGTCAAAGGCTTTCGCCACAAGCTGAACACGTTTGGTCTCATCTAAGCCTCTGAAGCCCGAGTTCACCCAGCTACGAATCAAACTTCAGGAGAGGTGCTCAGGGTGATGCGGACTGCCAAGCGTTTCACCAGGCAGCCCAGATCGAGTACAAACACTTGTGTTTTAAACGGGCAGAGGAAATGGTGTCAAGAGCGCGCCTCCATCTCCCGGGCGACGTACACGTTCTCTCCACGAGACGCAAGCCCTTCCTCCAGTGTGAAAGGCCTCTACACTCTACACCTCTTGCGCTCGCAGCACGCAGGTGCCACCCGCTCTGAACATCTTCCAAAGGCACAGGGGTCACGCAACGTGTGAACCACCGAGCGCGGGTGCAGCACACACCTAGGTCTTCGCTGTCGGCCTGAGAACACCCACGGCACAGGGCTTCTTTGGTGCACACACGTGGTAGCGGTCGGTGATGCCTTCTGCTCCGTGAAACCTTCTTGGGGACACAGAGCGTGAGCGCACGTAGATTAGCCCTACACCTCATCCCTCTTTCTTGAGTGAGTTGTAATGCTATAAGGCAAAACTCCCTGCTGGAATCTCGGTGTGGCTTAAGTATCCTCCGGGAAGCGATCGCTGCTAGAGACACTGTGCTGCTCTCTAGGATAACGGTCTGTGCCTCCACTGCGCTGCTGTTGTCTCCAAGTCGCTTGCGAAGGCCTTTTCGAAGAGGTTGCTCACAGTGTCGTTTCTTTAGAGCAACCCACAGGCATACGAGGATGCCGGTTCTGTGAAGGAAAATGCTCCCTGCCTCAGCCACTTGGGCGCCGTTTTGTACAGGAAAGGACACTCCGCCTTGGAGGCTCTTCCTTCCGGATTGCCACTCGCACTGGCGATGTCTCCTGAATCTCGCGGGGTTACGGTGCCGTCACAGGGTCCGTATCTCAGGCCTAGAACGGCAGAGCGTCCGGCAGCTTTGAAAGAGACCGTCGGCATTCTTCTGGCCTTCGGGGACGCTCCATGAGGAACAAGCTCCTCAGCAGCGTGCGTCTTTAGATCTTTCATGGCAGAACCTCTGTGGGCGACCTCATTCCTCCCCCCACGTGAGAGACACACACAACCTGCCATTAGGGGGTGGAAGGCTTTAGAGTCCAGCAGCGAGGCTGGCGCTCCCACTCAGCGTTCCTGCACGGAACTGAGCCCGGGTGCGTGAGACCGTGAGAGGGGGCAAAGACAGGCGTACCAGCGAGCTGTTCACGGTGCACGCTGACGCATCACCCTTCAAGCTCACGTTCCTTTCATGGAGAGAACACGAGGCCTTGATTGCGCTTTCCTGTGGTACGTAAACTTTGGTCGCGTCCCCTGGTGGGCACATCGGCTCAGGACTGCCCTGTCCCAAAGGCTCCAGGTGTGGAGCCCGACTGTTGGAGCTCAGTCTCACGTGGCTCTTTCACGGACGAGACCGGCTCGCAATGGGACCGTTCACGAGCTGGGGACCGTGCTGGCTGTTAGGAGTCGGCACACCAAGAGCCCTCCGAGGGAGAGGAGCTGCTGACTTTTGCCAGCACAGTCTCCAATTCCCAACTGCAACCATTCCCTGTAAGAGGCTCCCGAAAGCTTCGACGCAGTTTCTCAGTTAGCTATAAATGGAGGCCAGTCACTTGGCAGACTCCCACAACGCCCGGCCTCCCAGGCTGCGATACAGACACGCCGACTGCTTCAGCCAACAGGGACAGCTTGGAGTAAAAGGGAGACTCCTACGTGTCAAAGTACTTGCGTGACGCTGGCCAGAAGCTCAAACATTTAGGGCAGGGCATCAGGGCACTTCGCCGCACGCGGAGCAAGTTTGTTCTCATCTCGCCTCTGAAAGCCGAGTTTAACCAGCTAGGAAGCAAACTTCGGGAAAGGTACTCAGGGTGCCGCCGCTTCAAAATTCTCTCACCAGACAGCCCAAATCGTGTACGCCTCTTTGTATTTTCCATGGGCAGGACAAAATGGTGTCAAACCCGCACGCCTCCAGCTGGGGGTGGGTTGGGGTGGGGTGGGGTGGGGTGGGGGTGGGGGTTGGGCGACGTACACTTTCTCCACGGGAAACAGGCCCACGCCTTCAGTGTGAAAGGCCTCTACGCCTCTCCGCTTTCGCAGCCCAGGCGCAGCCTCAGCTCTGAAAAGCTTC
Organism: Orcinus orca; assembly: GCF_937001465.1. Classification (NCBI taxonomy): domain Eukaryota; kingdom Metazoa; phylum Chordata; class Mammalia; order Artiodactyla; family Delphinidae; genus Orcinus; species Orcinus orca. The sequence continues at coordinate 14,725 of NW_026044083.1, read as the reverse complement.
CAGAGCAGGAAGGTCAGAAAACCTTTGAACCACCCAGCAGGTGCAGCACAGAACAAGGGCTTCTCTATTGGCCTTGAGAACACCCACTGCCCAGCGCTCCTTTGTGTACACACGTGGTGGAGGAAGGGTGCTGCATTCGGCTCCGTGAGAACTTCTCCGGGCCACGTAGTGTGAACGCAAGTAGATGAGCCCTACATCTCATGCCAGTCTCCTGTGCGAGTTGGACAAGGCGAACTCCCTGCTTGAATCCCGGGGTGGTTTAAGTACCCTCCGGGGAAGGATCGTTGCTTGGGACCCCGGGGCTGGTGTCGAGGTGACTGTTCTGTGCATCCACCTCGCAGCTGTTCTCTCTCCGCGGGTTCTCTCCGCCTGCTGCAGCCAAAAGGGACACAGCTTAGGGTAAAGATAAAAACCCGGGGTGTAAACGTTCTTGCCTAGCCCTCGCCCCAAGCACAAGCGTATATGCCTCTGGTCAAAGGCTTTCGCCACAAGCTGAACACGTTTGGTCTCATCTAAGCCTCTGAAGCCCGAGTTCACCCAGCTACGAATCAAACTTCAGGAGAGGTGGTCAGGGTGATGCGGACTGCCAAGCGTTTCACCAGGCAGCCCAGATCGAGTACAAACACTTGTGTTTTAAACGGGCAGAGGAAATGGTGTCAAGAGCGCGCCTCCATCTCCCGGGAGACGTACACGTTCTCTCCACGAGACGCAAGCCCTTCCTCCAGTGTGAAAGGCCTCTACACTCTACACCTCTTGCGCTCGCAGCACGCAGGTGCCACCCGCTCTGAACATCTTCCAAAGGCACAGGGGTCACGCAACGTGTGAACCACCGAGCGCGGGTGCAGCACACACCTAGGTCTTCGCTGTCGGCCTGAGAACACCCACGGCACAGGGCTTCTTTGGTGCACACACGTGGTAGCGGTCGGTGATGCCTTCTGCTCCGTGAAACCTTCTCGGGGACACAGAGCGTGAGCGCACGTAGATTAGCCCTACACCTCATCCCTCTTTCTTGAGTGAGTTGTACTGCTATAAGGCAAAACTCCCTGCTGGAATCTCGGTGTGGCTTAAGTATCCTCCGGGAAGCGATCGCTGCTAGAGACACTGTGCTGCTCTCTAGGATAACGGTCTGTGCCTCCACTGCGCTGCTGTTGTCTCCAAGTCGCTTGCGAAGGCCTTTTCGAAGAGGTTGCTCACAGTGTCGTTTCTTTAGAGCAACCCACAGGCATACGAGGATGCCGGTTCTGTGAAGGAAAATGCTCCCTGCCTCAGCCACTTGGGCGCCGTTTTGTACAGGAAAGGACACTCCGCCTTGGAGGCTCTTCCTTCCGGATTGCCACTCGCACTGGCGATGTCTCCTGAATCTCGCGGGGTTACGGTGCCGTCACAGGGTCCGTATCTCAGGCCTAGAACGGCAGAGCGTCCGGCAGCTTTGAAAGAGACCGTCGGCATTCTTCTGGCCTTCGGGGACGCTCCATGAGGAACAAGCTCCTCAGCAGCGTGCGTCTTTAGATCTTTCATGGCAGAACCTCTGTGGGCGACCTCATTCCTCCCCCCACGTGAGAGACACACACAACCTGCCATTAGGGGGTGGAAGGCTTTAGAGTCCAGCAGCGAGGCTGGCGCTCCCACTCAGCGTTCCTGCACGGAACTGAGCCCGGGTGCGTGAGACCGTGAGAGGGGGCAAAGACAGGCGTACCAGCGAGCTGTTCACGGTGCACGCTGACGCATCACCCTTCAAGCTCACGTTCCTTTCATGGAGAGAACACGAGGCCTTGATTGCGCTTTCCTGTGGTACGTAAACTTTGGTCGCGTCCCCTGGTGGGCACATCGGCTCAGGACTGCCCTGTCCCAAAGGCTCCAGGTGTGGAGCCCGACTGTTGGAGCTCAGCCTCACGTGGCTCTTTCACGGACGAGACCGGCTCGCAATGGGACCGTTCACGAGCTGGGGACCGTGCTGGCTGTTAGGAGTCGGCACACCAAGAGCCCTCCGAGGGAGAGGAGCTGCTGACGTTTGCCAGCACAGTCTCCAATTCCCAACTGCAACCATTCCCTGTAAGAGGCTCCCGAAAGCTTCGACGCAGTTTCTCAGTTAGCTATAAATGGAGGCCAGTCACTTGGCAGACTCCCCCAACGCCCGGCCTCCCAGGCTGCGATACAGACACGCCGACTGCTTCAGCCAACAGGGACAGCTTGGAGTAAAAGGGAGACTCCTACGTGTCAAAGTACTTGCGTGACGCTGGCCAGAAGCTCAAACATTTAGGGCAGGGCATCAGGGCACTTCGCCGCACGCGGAGCAAGTTTGTTCTCATCTCGCCTCTGAAAGCCGAGTTTAACCAGCTAGGAAGCAAACTTCGGGAAAGGTACTCAGGGTGCCGCCGCTTCAAAATTCTCTCACCAGACAGCCCAAATCGTGTACGCCTCTTTGTATTTTCCATGGGCAGGACAAAATGGTGTCAAACCCGCACGCCTCCAGCTGGGGGTGGGTTGGGGTGGGGTGGGGTGGGGTGGGGGTGGGGGTTGGGCGACGTACACTTTCTCCACGGGAAACAGGCCCACGCCTTCAGTGTGAAAGGCCTCTACGCCTCTCCGCTTTCGCAGCCCAGGCGCAGCCTCAGCTCTGAAAAGCTTCCAGAGCAGGAAGGTCAGAAAACCTTTGAACCACCCAGCAGGTGCAGCACAGAACAAGGGCTTCTCTCTTGGCCTTGAGAACACCCACTGCCCAGCGCTCCTTTGTGTACACACGTGGTGGAGGAAGGGTGCTGCATTCGGCTCCGTGAGAACTTCTCCGGGCCACGTAGTGTGAACGCAAGTAGATGAGCCCTACATCTCATGCCAGTCTCCTGTACGAGTTGGACAAGGCGAACTCCCTGCTTGAATCCCGGGGTGGGTTAAGTACCCTCCGGGGAAGGATCGTTGCTTGGGACCCCGGGGCTGGTGTCGAGGTGACTGTTCTGTGCATCCACCTCGCAGCTGTTCTCTCTCCGCGGGTTCTCTCCGCCTGCTGCAGCCAAAAGGGACACAGCTTAGGGTAAAGATAAAAACCCGGGGTGTAAACGTTCTTGCCTAGCCCTCGCCCCAAGCACAAGCGTATATGCCTCTGGTCAAAGGCTTTCGCCACAAGCTGAACACGTTTGGTCTCATCTAAGCCTCTGAAGCCCGAGTTCACCCAGCTACGAATCAAACTTCAGGAGAGGTGGTCAGGGTGATGCGGACTGCCAAGCGTTTCACCAGGCAGCCCAGATCGAGTACAAACACTTGTGTTTTAAACGGGCAGAGGAAATGGTGTCAAGAGCGCGCCTCCATCTCCCGGGCGACGTACACGTTCTCTCCACGAGACGCAAGCCCTTCCTCCAGTGTGAAAGGCCTCTACACTCTACACCTCTTGCGCTCGCAGCACGCAGGTGCCACCCGCTCTGAACATCTTCCAAAGGCACAGGGGTCACGCAACGTGTGAACCACCGAGCGCGGGTGCAGCACACACCTAGGTCTTCGCTGTCGGCCTGAGAACACCCACGGCACAGGGCTTCTTTGGTGCACACACGTGGTAGCGGTCGGTGATGCCTTCTGCTCCGTGAAACCTTCTCGGGGACACAGAGCGTGAGCGCACGTAGATTAGCCCTACACCTCATCCCTCTTTCTTGAGTGAGTTGTACTGCTATAAGGCAAAACTCCCTGCTGGAATCTCGGTGTGGCTTAAGTATCCTCCGGGAAGCGATCGCTGCTAGAGACACTGTGCTGCTCTCTAGGATAACGGTCTGTGCCTCCACTGCGCTGCTGTTGTCTCCAAGTCGCTTGCGAAGGCCTTTTCGAAGAGGTTGCTCACAGTGTCGTTTCTTTAGAGCAACCCACAGGCATACGAGGATGCCGGTTCTGTGAAGGAAAATGCTCCCTGCCTCAGCCACTTGGGCGCCGTTTTGTACAGGAAAGGACACTCCGCCTTGGAGGCTCTTCCTTCCGGATTGCCACTCGCACTGGCGATGTCTCCTGAATCTCGCGGGGTTACGGTGCCGTCACAGGGTCCGTATCTCAGGCCTAGAACGGCAGAGCATCCGGCAGCTTTGAAAGAGACCGTCGGCATTCTTCTGGCCTTCGGGGACGCTCCATGAGGAACAAGCTCCTCAGCAGCGTGCGTCTTTAGATCTTTCATGGCAGAACCTCTGTGGGCGACCTCATTCCTCCCCCCACGTGAGAGACACACACAACCTGCCATTAGGGGGTGGAAGGCTTTAGAGTCCAGCAGCGAGGCTGGCGCTCCCACTCAGCGTTCCTGCATGGAACTGAGCCCGGGTGCGTGAGACCGTGAGAGGGGGCAAAGACAGGCGTACCAGCGAGCTGTTCACGGTGCACGCTGACGCATCACCCTTCAAGCTCACGTTCCTTTCATGGAGAGAACACGAGGCCTTGATTGCGCTTTCCTGTGGTACGTAAACTTTGGTCGCGTCCCCTGGTGGGCACATCGGCTCAGGACTGCCCTGTCCCAAAGGCTCCAGGTGTGGAGCCCGACTCTTGGAGCTCAGCCTCACGTGGCTCTTTCACGGACGAGACCGGCTCGCAATGGGACCGTTCACGAGCTGGGGACCGTGCTGGCTGTTAGGAGTCGGCACACCAAGAGCCCTCCGAGGGAGAGGAGCTGCTGACGTTTGCCAGCACAGTCTCCAATTCCCAACTGCAACCATTCCCTGTAAGAGGCTCCCGAAAGCTTCGACGCAGTTTCTCAGTTAGCTATAAATGGAGGCCAGTCACTTGGCAGACTCCCACAACGCCCGGCCTCCCAGGCTGCGATACAAACACGCCGACTGCTTCAGCCAACAGGGACAGCTTGGAGTAAAAAGGAGAATCCTACGTGTCAAAGTACTTGCGTGACGCTGGCCAGAAGCTCAAACATTTAGGGCAGGGCATCAGGGCACTTCGCCGCACGCGGAGCAAGTTTGTTCTCATCTCGCCTCTGAAAGCCGAGTTTAACCAGCTAGGAAGCAAACTTCGGGAAAGGTACTCAGGGTGCCGCCGCTTCAAAATTCTCTCACCAGACAGCCCAAATCGTGTACGCCTCTTTGTATTTTCCATGGGCAGGACAAAATGGTGTCAAACCCGCACGCCTCCAGCTGGGGGTGGGTTGGGGTGGGGTGGGGTGGGGTGGGGGTGGGGGTTGGGCGACGTACACTTTCTCCACGGGAAACAGGCCCACGCCTTCAGTGTGAAAGGCCTCTACGCCTCTCCGCTTTCGCAGCCCAGGCGCAGCCTCAGCTCTGAAAAGCTTCCAGAGCAGGAAGGTCAGAAAACCTTTGAACCACCCAGCAGGTGCAGCACAGAACAAGGGCTTCTCTCTTGGCCTTGAGAACACCCACTGCCCAGCGCTCCTTTGTGTACACACGTGGTGGAGGAAGGGTGCTGCATTCGGCTCCGTGAGAACTTCTCCGGGCCACGTAGTGTGAACGCAAGTAGATGAGCCCTACATCTCATGCCAGTCTCCTGTGCGAGTTGGACAAGGCGAACTCCCTGCTTGAATCCCGGGGTGGGTTAAGTACCCTCCGGGGAAGGATCGTTGCTTGGGACCCCGGGGCTGGTGTCGAGGTGACTGTTCTGTGCATCCACCTCGCAGCTGTTCTCTCTCCGCGGGTTCTCTCCGCCTGCTGCAGCCAAAAGGGACACAGCTTAGGGTAAAGATAAAAACCCGGGGTGTAAACGTTCTTGCCTAGCCCTCGCCCCAAGCACAAGCGTATATGCCTCTGGTCAAAGGCTTTCGCCACAAGCTGAACACGTTTGGTCTCATCTAAGCCTCTGAAGCCCGAGTTCACCCAGCTACGAATCAAACTTCAGGAGAGGTGCTCAGGGTGATGCGGACTGCCAAGCGTTTCACCAGGCAGCCCAGATCGAGTACAAACACTTGTGTTTTAAACGGGCAGAGGAAATGGTGTCAAGAGCGCGCCTCCATCTCCCGGGCGACGTACACGTTCTCTCCACGAGACGCAAGCCCTTCCTCCAGTGTGAAAGGCCTCTACACTCTACACCTCTTGCGCTCGCAGCACGCAGGTGCCACCCGCTCTGAACATCTTCCAAAGGCACAGGGGTCACGCAACGTGTGAACCACCGAGCGCGGGTGCAGCACACACCTAGGTCTTCGCTGTCGGCCTGAGAACACCCACGGCACAGGGCTTCTTTGGTGCACACACGTGGTAGCGGTCGGTGATGCCTTCTGCTCCGTGAAACCTTCTCGGGGACACAGAGCGTGAGCGCACGTAGATTAGCCCTACACCTCATCCCTCTTTCTTGAGTGAGTTGTACTGCTATAAGGCAAAACTCCCTGCTGGAATCTCGGTGTGGCTTAAGTATCCTCCGGGAAGCGATCGCTGCTAGAGACACTGTGCTGCTCTCTAGGATAACGGTCTGTGCCTCCACTGCGCTGCTGTTGTCTCCAAGTCGCTTGCGAAGGCCTTTTCGAAGAGGTTGCTCACAGTGTCGTTTCTTTAGAGCAACCCACAGGCATACGAGGATGCCGGTTCTGTGAAGGAAAATGCTCCCTGCCTCAGCCACTTGGGCGCCGTTTTGTACAGGAAAGGACACTCCGCCTTGGAGGCTCTTCCTTCCGGATTGCCACTCGCACTGGCGATGTCTCCTGAATCTCGCGGGGTTACGGTGCCGTCACAGGGTCCGTATCTCAGGCCTAGAACGGCAGAGCATCCGGCAGCTTTGAAAGAGACCGTCGGCATTCTTCTGGCCTTCGGGGACGCTCCATGAGGAACAAGCTCCTCAGCAGCGTGTGTCTTTAGATCTTTCATGGCAGAACCTCTGTGGGCGACCTCATTCCTCCCCCCACGTGAGAGACACACACAACCTGCCATTAGGGGGTGGAAGGCTTTAGAGTCCAGCAGCGAGGCTGGCGCTCCCACTCAGCGTTCCTGCACGGAACTGAGCCCGGGTGCGTGAGACCGTGAGAGGGGGCAAAGACAGGCGTACCAGCGAGCTGTTCACGGTGCACGCTGACGCATCACCCTTCAAGCTCACGTTCCTTTCATGGAGAGAACACGAGGCCTTGATTGCGCTTTCCTGTGGTACGTAAACTTTGGTCGCGTCCCCTGGTGGGCACATCGGCTCAGGACTGCCCTGTCCCAAAGGCTCCAGGTGTGGAGCCCGACTGTTGGAGCTCAGCCTCACGTGGCTCTTTCACGGACGAGACCGGCTTGCAATGGGACCGTTCACGAGCTGGGGACCGTGCTGGCTGTTAGGAGTCGGCACACCAAGAGCCCTCCGAGGGAGAGGAGCTGCTGACGTTTGCCAGCACAGTCTCCAATTCCCAACTGCAACCATTCCCTGTAAGAGGCTCCCGAAAGCTTCGACGCAGTTTCTCAGTTAGCTATAAATGGAGGCCAGTCACTTGGCAGACTCCCCCAACGCCCGGCCTCCCAGGCTGCGATACAGACACGCCGACTGCTTCAGCCAACAGGGACAGCTTGGAGTAAAAGGGAGACTCCTACGTGTCAAAGTACTTGCGTGACGCTGGCCAGAAGCTCAAACATTTAGGGCAGGGCATCAGGGCACTTCGCCGCACGCGGAGCAAGTTTGTTCTCATCTCGCCTCTGAAAGCCGAGTTTAACCAGCTAGGAAGCAAACTTCGGGAAAGGTACTCAGGGTGCCGCCGCTTCAAAATTCTCTCACCAGACAGCCCAAATCGTGTACGCCTCTTTGTATTTTCCATGGGCAGGACAAAATGGTGTCAAACCCGCACGCCTCCAGCTGGGGGTGGGTTGGGGTGGGGTGGGGTGGGGTGGGGGTGGGGGTTGGGCGACGTACACTTTCTCCATGGGAAACAGGCCCACGCCTTCAGTGTGAAAGGCCTCTACGCCTCTCCGCTTTCGCAGCCCAGGCGCAGCCTCAGCTCTGAAAAGCTTCCAGAGCAGGAAGGTCAGAAAACCTTTGAACCACCCAGCAGGTGCAGCACAGAACAAGGGCTTCTCTCTTGGCCTTGAGAACACCCACTGCCCAGCGCTCCTTTGTGTACACACGTGGTGGAGGAAGGGTGCTGCATTCGGCTCCGTGAGAACTTCTCCGGGCCACGTAGTGTGAATGCAAGTAGATGAGCCCTACATCTCATGCCAGTCTCCTGTGCGAGTTGGACAAGGCGAACTCCCTGCTTGAATCCCGGGGTGGGTTAAGTACCCTCCGGGGAAGGATCGTTGCTTGGGACCCCGGGGCTGGTGTCGAGGTGACTGTTCTGTGCATCCACCTCGCAGCTGTTCTCTCTCCGCGGGTTCTCTCCGCCTGCTGCAGCCAAAAGGGACACAGCTTAGGGTAAAGATAAAAACCCGGGGTGTAAACGTTCTTGCCTAGCCCTCGCCCCAAGCACAAGCGTATATGCCTCTGGTCAAAGGCTTTCGCCACAAGCTGAACACGTTTGGTCTCATCTAAGCCTCTGAAGCCCGAGTTCACCCAGCTACGAATCAAACTTCAGGAGAGGTGCTCAGGGTGATGCGGACTGCCAAGCGTTTCACCAGGCAGCCCAGATCGAGTACAAACACTTGTGTTTTAAACGGGCAGAGGAAATGGTGTCAAGAGCGCGCCTCCATCTCCCGGGCGACGTACACGTTCTCTCCACGAGACGCAAGCCCTTCCTCCAGTGTGAAAGGCCTCTACACTCTACACCTCTTACGCTCACAGCACGCAGGTGCCACCCACTCTGAACATCTTCCAAAGGCACAGGGGTCACGCAACGTGTGAACCACCGAGCGCGGGTGCAGCACACACCTAGGTCTTCGCTGTCGGCCTGAGAACACCCACGGCACAGGGCTTCTTTGGTGCACACACGTGGTAGCGGTCGGTGATGCCTTCTGCTCCGTGAAACCTTCTCGGGGACACAGAGCGTGAGCGCACGTAGATTAGCCCTACACCTCATCCCTCTTTCTTGAGTGAGTTGTACTGCTATAAGGCAAAACTCCCTGCTGGAATCTCGGTGTGGCTTAAGTATCCTCCGGGAAGCGATCGCTGCTAGAGACACTGTGCTGCTCTCTAGGATAACGGTCTGTGCCTCCACTGCGCTGCTGTTGTCTCCAAGTCGCTTGCGAAGGCCTTTTCGAAGAGGTTGCTCACAGTGTCGTTTCTTTAGAGCAACCCACAGGCATACGAGGATGCCGGTTCTGTGAAGGAAAATGCTCCCTGCCTCAGCCACTTGGGTGCCGTTTTGTACAGGAAAGGACACTCCGCCTTGGAGGCTCTTCCTTCCGGATTGCCACTCGCACTGGCGATGTCTCCTGAATCTCGCGGGGTTACGGTGCCGTCACAGGGTCCGTATCTCAGGCCTAGAACGGCAGAGCGTCCGGCAGCTTTGAAAGAGACCGTCGGCATTCTTCTGGCCTTCGGGGACGCTCCATGAGGAACAAGCTCCTCAGCAGCGTGCGTCTTTAGATCTTTCATGGCAGAACCTCTGTGGGCGACCTCATTCCTCCCCCCACGTGAGAGACACACACAACCTGCCATTAGGGGGTGGAAGGCTTTAGAGTCCAGCAGCGAGGCTGGCGCTCCCACTCAGCGTTCCTGCACGGAACTGAGCCCGGGTGCGTGAGACCGTGAGAGGGGGCAAAGACAGGCGTACCAGCGAGCTGTTCACGGTGCACGCTGACGCATCACCCTTCAAGCTCACGTTCCTTTCATGGAGAGAACACGAGGCCTTGATTGCGCTTTCCTGTGGTACGTAAACTTTGGTCGCGTCCCCTGGTGGGCACATCGGCTCAGGACTGCCCTGTCCCAAAGGCTCCAGGTGTGGAGCCCGACTGTTGGAGCTCAGCCTCACGTGGCTCTTTCACGGACGAGACCGGCTCGCAATGGGACCGTTCACGAGCTGGGGACCGTGCTGGCTGTTAGGAGTCGGCACACCAAGAGCCCTCCGAGGGAGAGGAGCTGCTGACGTTTGCCAGCACAGTCTCCAATTCCCAACTGCAACCATTCCCTGTAAGAGGCTCCCGAAAGCTTCGACGCAGTTTCTCAGTTAGCTATAAATGGAGGCCAGTCACTTGGCAGACTCCCCCAACGCCCGGCCTCCCAGGCTGCGATACAGACACGCCGACTGCTTCAGCCAACAGGGACAGCTTGGAGTAAAAGTGAGACTCCTACGTGTCAAAGTACTTGCGTGACGCTGGCCAGAAGCTCAAACATTTAGGGCAGGGCATCAGGGCACTTCGCCGCACGCGGAGCAAGTTTGTTCTCATCTCGCCTCTGAAAGCCGAGTTTAACCAGCTAGGAAGCAAACTTCGGGAAAGGTACTCAGGGTGCCGCCGATTCAAAATTCTCTCACCAGACAGCCCAAATCGTGTACGCCTCTTTGTATTTTCCATGGGCAGGACAAAATGGTGTCAAACCCGCACGCCTCCAGCTGGGGGTGGGTTGGGGTGGGGTGGGGTGGGGTGGGGGTGGGGGTTGGGCGACGTACACTTTCTCCATGGGAAACAGGCCCACGCCTTCAGTGTGAAAGGCCTCTACGCCTCTCCGCTTTCGCAGCCCAGGCGCAGCCTCAGCTCTGAAAAGCTTCCAGAGCAGGAAGGTCAGAAAACCTTTGAACCACCCAGCAGGTGCAGCACAGAACAAGGGCTTCTCTCTTGGCCTTGAGAACACCCACTGCCCAGCGCTCCTTTGTGTACACACGTGGTGGAGGAAGGGTGCTGCATTCGGCTCCGTGAGAACTTCTCCGGGCCACGTAGTGTGAACGCAAGTAGATGAGCCCTACATCTCATGCCAGTCTCCTGTGCGAGTTGGACAAGGCGAACTCCCTGCTTGAATCCCGGGGTGGGTTAAGTACCCTCCGGGGAAGGATCGTTGCTTGGGACCCCGGGGCTGGTGTCGAGGTGACTGTTCTGTGCATCCACCTCGCAGCTGTTCTCTCTCCGCGGGTTCTCTCCGCCTGCTGCAGCCAAAAGGGACACAGCTTAGGGTAAAGATAAAAACCCGGGGTGTAAACGTTCTTGCCTAGCCCTCGCCCCAAGCACAAGCGTATATGCCTCTGGTCAAAGGCTTTCGCCACAAGCTGAACACGTTTGGTCTCATCTAAGCCTCTGAAGCCCGAGTTCACCCAGCTACGAATCAAACTTCAGGAGAGGTGCTCAGGGTGATGCGGACTGCCAAGCGTTTCACCAGGCAGCCCAGATCGAGTACAAACACTTGTGTTTGAAACGGGCAGAGGAAATGGTGTCAAGAGCGCGCCTCCATCTCCCGGGCGACGTACACGTTCTCTCCACGAGACGCAAGCCCTTCCTCCAGTGTGAAAGGCCTCTATACTCTACACCTCTTGCGCTCGCAGCACGCAGGTGCCACCCGCTCTGAACATCTTCCAAAGGCACAGGGGTCACGCAACGTGTGAACCACCGAGCGCGGGTGCAGCACACACCTAGGTCTTCGCTGTCGGCCTGAGAACACCCACGGCACAGGGCTTCTTTGGTGCACACACGTGGTAGCGGTCGGTGATGCCTTCTGCTCCGTGAAACCTTCTCGGGGACACAGAGCGTGAGCGCACGTAGATTAGCCCTACACCTCATCCCTCTTTCTTGAGTGAGTTGTACTGCTATAAGGCAAAACTCCCTGCTGGAATCTCGGTGTGGCTTAAGTATCCTCCGGGAAGCGATCGCTGCTAGAGACACTGTGCTGCTCTCTAGGATAACGGTCTGTGCCTCCACTGCGCTGCTGTTGTCTCCAAGTCGCTTGCGAAGGCCTTTTCGAAGAGGTTGCTCACAGTGTCGTTTCTTTAGAGCAACCCACAGGCATACGAGGATGCCGGTTCTGTGAAGGAAAATGCTCCCTGCCTCAGCCACTTGGGCGCCGTTTTGTACAGGAAAGGACACTCCGCCTTGGAGGCTCTTCCTTCCGGATTGCCACTCGCACTGGCGATGTCTCCTGAATCTCGCGGGGTTACGGTGCCGTCACAGGGTCCGTATCTCAGGCCTAGAACGGCAGAGCGTCCGGCAGCTTTGAAAGAGACCGTCGGCATTCTTCTGGCCTTCGGGGACGCTCCATGAGGAACAAGCTCCTCAGCAGCGTGCGTCTTTAGATCTTTCATGGCAGAACCTCTGTGGGCGACCTCATTCCTCCCCCCACGTGAGAGACACACACAACCTGCCATTAGGGGGTGGAAGGCTTTAGAGTCCAGCAGCGAGGCTGGCGCTCCCACTCAGCGTTCCTGCACGGAACTGAGCCCGGGTGCGTGAGACCGTGAGAGGGGGCAAAGACAGGCGTACCAGCGAGCTGTTCACGGTGCACGCTGACGCATCACCCTTCAAGCTCACGTTCCTTTCATGGAGAGAACACGAGGCCTTGATTGCGCTTTCCTGTGGTACGTAAACTTTGGTCGCGTCCCCTGGTGGGCACATCGGCTCAGGACTGCCCTGTCCCAAAGGCTCCAGGTGTGGAGCCCGACTGTTGGAGCTCAGCCTCACGTGGCTCTTTCACGGACGAGACCGGCTCGCAATGGGACCGTTCACGAGCTGGGGACCATGCTGGCTGTTAGGAGTCGGCACACCAAGAGCCCTCCGAGGGAGAGGAGCTGCTGACGTTTGCCAGCACAGTCTCCAATTCCCAACTGCAACCATTCCCTGTAAGAGGCTCCCGAAAGCTTCGACGCAGTTTCTCAGTTAGCTATAAATGGAGGCCAGTCACTTGGCAGACTGCCCCAACGCCCGGCCTCCCAGGCTGCGATACAGACACGCCGACTGCTTCAGCCAACAGGGACAGCTTGGAGTAAAAGGGAGACTCCTACGTGTCAAAGTACTTGCGTGACGCTGGCCAGAAGCTCAAACATTTAGGGCAGGGCATCAGGGCACTTCGCCGCACGCGGAGCAAGTTTGTTCTCATCTCGCCTCTGAAAGCCGAGTTTAACCAGCTAGGAAGCAAACTTCGGGAAAGGTACTCAGGGTGCCGCCGCTTCAAAATTCTCTCACCAGACAGCCCAAATCGTGTACGCCTCTTTGTATTTTCCATGGGCAGGACAAAATGGTGTCAAACCCGCACGCCTCCAGCTGGGGGTGGGTTGGGGTGGGGTGGGGTGGGGTGGGGGTGGGGGTTGGGCGACGTACACTTTCTCCATGGGAAACAGGCCCACGCCTTCAGTGTGAAAGGCCTCTACGCCTCTCCGCTTTCGCAGCCCAGGCGCAGCCTCAGCTCTGAAAAGCTTCCAGAGCAGGAAGGTCAGAAAACCTTTGAACCACCCAGCAGGTGCAGCACAGAACAAGGGCTTCTCTCTTGGCCTTGAGAACACCCACTGCCCAGCGCTCCTTTGTGTACACACGTGGTGGAGGAAGGGTGCTGCATTCGGCTCCGTGAGAACTTCTCCGGGCCACGTAGTGTGAACGCAAGTAGATGAGCCCTACATCTCATGCCAGTCTCCTGTGCGAGTTGGACAAGGCGAACTCCCTGCTTGAATCCCGGGGTGGGTTAAGTACCCTCCGGGGAAGGATCGTTGCTTGGGACCCCGGGGCTGGTGTCGAGGTGACTGTTCTGTGCATCCACCTCGCAGCTGTTCTCTCTCCGCGGGTTCTCTCCGCCTGCTGCAGCCAAAAGGGACACAGCTTAGGGTAAAGATAAAAACCCGGGGTGTAAACGTTCTTGCCTAGCCCTCGCCCCAAGCACAAGCGTATATGCCTCTGGTCAAAGGCTTTCGCCACAAGCTGAACACGTTTGGTCTCATCTAAGCCTCTGAAGCCCGAGTTCACCCAGCTACGAATCAAACTTCAGGAGAGGTGCTCAGGGTGATGCGGACTGCCAAGCGTTTCACCAGGCAGCCCAGATCGAGTACAAACACTTGTGTTTTAAACGGGCAGAGGAAATGGTGTCAAGAGCGCGCCTCCATCTCCCGGGCGATGTACACGTTCTCTCCACGAGACGCAAGCCCTTCCTCCAGTGTGAAAGGCCTCTACACTCTACACCTCTTGCGCTCGCAGCACGCAGGTGCCACCCGCTCTGAACATCTTCCAAAGGCACAGGGGTCACGCAACGTGTGAACCACCGAGCGCGGGTGCAGCACACACCTAGGTCTTCGCTGTCGGCCTGAGAACACCCACGGCACAGGGCTTCTTTGGGGCACACACGTGGTAGCGGTCGGTGATGCCTTCTGCTCCGTGAAACCTTCTCGGGGACACAGAGCGTGAGCGCACGTAGATTAGCCCTACACCTCATCCCTCTTTCTTGAGTGAGTTGTACTGCTATAAGGCAAAACTCCCTGCTGGAATCTCGGTGTGGCTTAAGTATCCTCCGGGAAGCGATCGCTGCTAGAGACACTGTGCTGCTCTCTAGGATAACGGTCTGTGCCTCCACTGCGCTGCTGTTGTCTCCAAGTCGCTTGCGAAGGCCTTTTCGAAGAGGTTGCTCACAGTGTCGTTTCTTTAGAGCAACCCACAGGCATACGAGGATGCCGGTTCTGTGAAGGAAAATGCTCCCTGCCTCAGCCACTTGGGCGCCGTTTTGTACAGGAAAGGACACTCCGCCTTGGAGGCTCTTCCTTCCGGATTGCCACTCGCACTGGCGATGTCTCCTGAATCTCGCGGGGTTACGGTTCCGTCACAGGGTCCGTATCTCAGGCCTAGAACGGCAGAGCGTCTGGCAGCTTTGAAAGAGACCGTCGGCATTCTTCTGGCCTTCGGGGACGCTCCATGAGGAACAAGCTCCTCAGCAGCGTGCGTCTTTAGATCTTTCATGGCAGAACCTCTGTGGGCGACCTCATTCCTCCCCCCACGTGAGAGACACACACAACCTGCCA